>NC_092876.1:374988473-375173473 GCF_028372415.1 Notamacropus eugenii | reverse complement strand
CCTGCCCAAATTTCTAACAGCAGTAAAGTCTATGGTACTCCCTAATTCCATTAGTTCTTTGTATTATGCCTCACAGTACTATAATTACCTCCCAGGGAAGAGGTTTAACTTATGATTAATATAATTTTTTGCTTAACATTTAATACCTGGATCCAGTGACATGTCTGAGACATTCTAGAAATACCAAGCTACTGCTAGAGTACCTTAGAACTTAGACGGTAGCTAAATGCTATGCTTAAAAAGAGACATTTCAACTCATGATGTTTCATATATCTCATGCATCATCTTTAAAAAAAAATAGTCCCCAATCTGAGTACATAGGAACAAGGTCTTCAAGCCAGTGTGGTATGGAGGATAGAGTGCTGGAACACTTGTCACAAGACCTTGTCCTGCTTCTACCAGTGCTTTCTGCTTATTAGGATCTTGGACAACACGCTCAAATTTACCAAGTTTCAGTCTCCTTGTCTGAAAAATGGAGACAGCTATATCAGCCATGACTATTTCCCAGGGTTGTTATAGGTATCCAATTAGATAATGCAGATGAAAGGTTTGTTTTTTTTCACTTTATTTTTCTTGGTTTTGGTTTTTACAGTCTGTGTTTTCTTTTGAAACATGGATAATATATTTTGCATGGCTGAGTGAAGGAGGAAGGGAGAGAACTTGGAACCCAAAATTCCAAACATGAATGTTAAAAAATGTTTCCACATGCAGCTGGAAAATAATATATTTCATGAAAAGTTGAAGGACTGGAATAAATAGCACCAGGAAAACCAGTCTTGTAGCTGTATGTAAAGTGGTTTACATCAGGAGAAAACGGGAGGTGAGGAGACATTAGGAAGCTATTGCAGTAGTCTAGACAACAAATAATGAAAACTAGATTTGGCGTGACAGAAATAGGAATGGTTAGGAGAGAGTTTCAGAATTATAGAATCTCAGAGTCTGAACCCACTTCGAAGGCTGCACTACCCAAGTGATACATGAACAAGAATCCACAAGAATTTCCAAGATTCCTGACTAAGACTCATTCAGCCTTTGCTTTTAAAACGTTCCCTGTGGGGGAACCTAAGTGAAAGTTTGTGAACTTTCAAATTATAAAACTGTGGTGTCTGTAATTAATTGCTACCTGTGATCTCCCTCTTTTGTTCCAACAATAAACAAGGTCTTGGCTTATTGGATCAGTCTTCCAAGTTGTCCAGTATGCCATTTTTTTCCTGGACTGGGGCTTATGTTAGAATCAAATGAGAAAATACGTGTAAAGTGCTCTACAAACTTATATGGAGCATTATGTATAATGTCAGTTTTTTTAATGTCTTGATTGGCTTTGATGATTTTTTTTTATCTATTCCTATTTTTAAAAAACTAAAAAAAAATAAGGGATCTCTCTCTAGGAGGAAAGAAGGAAAAGGATACAAGGGAATATATAGGTTATATAAAAACCAGAGATATCAAGGAAAATATGTTTTTAAGAAAACAAATAGCTTCAATATTCAGTATATAGTAATAAATATCAACCCCACCTCACCTGGCATTCTCATTGAGGATAAGTAAAGGCTTACAAAAACAATACCCAAATGTCAAATATTATTACCATGAACTCTTAAAATAAGTCTGGGCTACATAACTAAAGACTCCAGTCTTAAGTGGTTAAGCATCTGACAGAGCAAGCCTCTAACAAAATTATAACAACAACAACCCTCTATTAAGCACCTACTATGTACCAAAGATCTTGCTAAATGCTGGGGATACAAAGAAAGGTTTTTTAAAAATAGTCCTTACTCTCAAGCTCACAATCTAATGGGAGAGAAAATATGTAACCAACTATGTACAAACAAGATTTTATTGCTGTTTTCAGTCATGTCTGACTCTTTATGACCCAATTTGGGCTTTTCTTGGCAAAGACACCAGAGTGATTTGACATGTCCTTCTCCAGCTCATTTTACAGATGAGGAAACTGAGGCAAGCAGGGTAAAGTGACTTGCCCAAAGTTACACAGCTAGTAAGTGTCTAAGGCCAGATTTGAACTCAGGAAGGTTAGTCTTTTCGACTCCAGGCCCAGCACTCCACCCACTGTACCATCTGGCTACCCTCATGAACAAAATATATACACAGATTAAGTTGGAGGGGAATCAGAGAAACTTTCTTGTAGAAGGTGGGACTTTAGCTGACACTTCCAGTCATGGGCAACAGTCAGTGAAAATTCCCAGAGTGGGGAGAGGAACCATCTTGTATAAGGAAGAGTCAATCACTGGCTATGTCCCACAGTATGGAAGGGTGACTAAGGTAGAAGAAGACTGGAAAGATAGGAAGGGGTTGGATTATATAGGTCTTAGGAGACCCAATAGAGAATTTTATATCTGGTCCTGGACATGATAGGGAGCCTAGAGAGCTTATTGAACTTCAAGGGACAGGGAAATGAAATGGTCAAACCTGCACTTTAGGAAATTCCATGGAGGATGGACTAGAATTGGGGGAGACATAAGGATGTGCCTGGGTCATAAATAATTCGGCCAATTGGATTCTCACTGAATAATTTCCCTTCTATTTGGTACTGACTCTATTTCTCCTCATGGAGTCAATTTCTGGAAAAGCCTTCAGATGGGAAAGAAAGAGATAAAAAGCTCTCCACTGAAGTCACTGTGTTCTTTCTAATTTCTTAATAAAAGAAACTCAATGAAATCTCTGAAAAGAAAAAAGTAGAAAAGGAGGCTAAGCTGAAAAATACCAGTAGAAGACCCTGTTTCCAAGGTAATTGAAGCAAATATCCTTTGGCCTGATAATGTCATAACTCTGCAAGATTGGTATTAAAATGCTTCTCATTTCATTTCCTTAAGTTAGCTACAGACCTTTCATTGATAGTGAAGGTTACATCATTAGTCCGGTTTTAACATCTTTATTTCTCAAAGAAGAAGATTCCAATAGACTAATCAGTACCATTCTAAAAAGCCTGCTAATTAACACTAACTCATCTGTCTTCTGCTCTCACATTATCGAGAGACAGATTAATTTAGGTCTTCTTTCCTTTGTCAAGCAAGCTAGTGTTTAAAGCAGGACAAGTGAATATGCTCTTGTCTAATTCAAATCTAACTTATAGAAACTCCCCACAAGCAGAAAGCAAGGTAGCTGTTGTTGTCAATTGTTTCTTTTTTAAAGAAGACCAATGACATCATGGGGTGATGCCTTGACTTGGGCCTGAATTGGATTTAAGTGAGGCAGAGTTTCACAGTCATCAGCCTCACTCTCTCTCTTCCAGTCATTGAAGTCTAGTGGCAAGATAAAAGTCAGGATGCCTGACGATGGCCCAGGATGCAATGGATGACCTTGGCATCTTTGATGTCTGACCAAGTTCTAAGAGCTCCACGGTGCCTGCGTTAGCTGCCTTCATGGGCGTGGGAAAAACTATTCTCAAAGCAGCTATCGTTCTAACATCTGGATATCACCATGCAAAGGCCTCTAGCTTATTGGTTGCCAATGGCTGTAACTTTTATTGACAAATATATATATTTGCACTTGGTCAGTCTTTAAATGATATTTTTTCTGCTTCTCAAGGTATGCTACTTGGGGTAGGAGGAGAAAAGAATAGTCAGTATTTATATGGAACTTTAAAATTTATAAAACACTTTATAAATATTTAATTTTCTCTTCATGACATATTCTGGAGGCTAAGTACTATAATTATTCCCCATTTTTAATATGGGGAAACCAAGATTAAGTGACTTGTACAGAGTCACATAGCTTGTGATTGTGTTTGTCCTTTGTTCTCGAAGAGGACCATGACATCAAGATGATGACATGACTTGCAGTTGACTTTGATATGAGTGAGGGAGGGCTGTGCAAGGTCACCAACCTCACTTTCTTCTTCCAAGCCATCTGGGTCCAGGGACCTGATATTCATCAGGACTACTGGAGATGGCCCAGGATGCAACGTGAGATGGCAAAGGAGGTAGGTACTGACCTGCATTGAGATAGGGAGTTTCCACACCTGGAATTTCTCTTTAACAATGAAATCACAGGTCCACTCTCTATCCTTTCATATGTTTGTGCTATTTTTCTATAGTAGAGTGTCAGCTACTTGAGGGCAGAGATTATTTCACTTTTATCTCCATTTAGCACAATGCTTAGCACAGTGCCTGACACATACAAGACACTTCACTGATTATTCGTTGATTGATTGATTGATTACAAAGGATGGATGACACATGGGTGACAATCAGGATCCAAAAAGATACTGACAGATTGGAACACTAGGATGAATCTAAAGGATGAAATTCAAGAAAGATAAATGTAAAGTTTTATAACTGGTATTAAAAAAAATCAATTTCCCATGCACAAGCTGGAAGAGTGTAGACAACAGGTTCTCTGAAAAGGACCGAAAGGTTTCAGTGAACTCTAAGCTCACTATGACTCAGCAGGATGATACAACAGCCCCTCTAAAAGCAAATGACATCTTGGCTAGTGTCAACAAGACACAGCAGTCAAGAATAACAGTGAACACTTACATCATGGTTAGGCACTGTGCTAACCACTTCATAATTATTATCTCATTTTCACCTCAAAGTTCCTCTACATTCTGCCACAGTTGCATCACACTTAGAGCTTGGTTTTACTTGAGGCATCACAGCTTAACAAAGACACTGGTGGGCTGCAGGAGAACCAGGATGGTGAAGGACCTGAGTCCTTGTCAGAGAGGGGTTGGCACATTTTCCCTGCAGGAGAGAAGACTCAGGAGAGCCAGTAATAAGGGCTGTTGTGACAACGGGGACTCGAATTTCTGTCTGTCATCAAAGGGCAGAAACAAGAGCATTTGGCAAAAGTTAAAAAGAAGTCAATGGAGGCTTGTCAGGAAAACCTTTCTATGATTAGAACCATCCAAAAGCAGAATGGGCTGACAAAGGAGGTTAAGAATTTTCTCCTCCCTGGAAATCTCTGGGGTAGAGGCGAGAAACCCACTGGTCAGGGACATTACAGTGGGAATCCTGCTGGGAATCCAGGCAGGCAACCAGCCTATGTTTACTGTGGTCACATAACTATTAAGCGCCAGAAGCCAGATCTGAACTCAGTTCTTCCTGATCCCAGGTCTAGTACTGTATCGACCATGCCACCTAGCTACCAAGAAACAGCCTCTATTGTGAATGTTACACAGGAAATCTAGTTGTTTTGTTAATCAGTCAGGATTGGAGGATTAGAGGCCTCACAGATTATTGTGGTTTGTCTCAGAGGACCAATGACATCAGGAGGGTGATGTCTTGGTTTGCAAGTGAATTGGATCTAAGTAAGGCAGGACTGTGCAAAGACATCAGCCTCACTACCTCCTCCCAGTCATCATTGGAGTCCAGAGGCAAGACAAAGGTCAAGACCATGGGTGATGACCCTGGATACAGAGGTAGATCCTAGACTTTTTAAGTTAGGGTCTTTCCCAGGTCTCAGTTTGTCTGAAGCAAAGCCCATTCAGTAATTAAAAGCCAGTAAAAACCGAGGGAAAAGATAGACTAGTTTGATTTCCCCAAAGAATCAGTCTGAGAAGACCCTCTGGGTTTCTGGCCAGAACAGAACAAATGCTATTTGCACTCACTCTGAGCTATGGAAATCCAAATAATGAGCAGGTGAGGCTTGGGCTGGGACCTATTTTTGGCCAATCATTGAGAGTGGTATGGGTTTAAAGGACTAGTCAAGTAGCTTCATTTGAATTCCAATGGGCTTTATCAAAGCCTACTTTACCAGAACTATATTTCAAGAGACCTCTCTGGGAGCTAGTCAGTTGTTTGTCCTTCCTTCTGAACGAGGACCATGACATCAGGGAGATGATACCAAGATTTGCTAGTAAATTGGATTTAAGTGAGGGAGGTCTGTGCAAAGTCACCAGCCTCACTTTCTCTTCCAGAGCCATCTAGGCCCAGTGGCAAAATAGAGATCAGGATAACTAGAGACGACCAGGATGCAATGGGAAACCTTGGCCTTTTTAGGTCTTTCCTAGGTGAGGCAATGCTCAATCAGTGATTAATGCTGTTAAGTACCATGGAGGCAAAGGTGCTAAGGTTTTCCAAGAGTTTCATTTCACCAGTGCAAATGAACAAACATTTATTAGGCACTAACTATAAGCAGAGCTGAAGAAAGATACAAAATTTTGATGAGATAATTCCTTATACCAAAACAGTGGGAGTGAAGTATTGGTTCCAGAGTCAAAGGACCTAAGTTCAAATTCTGCCTCTGACTCTACTTTTATTACTTTGGGCAAACTATTTAACCACTCTAGGCCTCAGTTTCCTCATCTGTAACATGGAGAAGTTG
Organism: Notamacropus eugenii; assembly: GCF_028372415.1. NCBI lineage: Eukaryota > Metazoa > Chordata > Mammalia > Diprotodontia > Macropodidae > Notamacropus > Notamacropus eugenii. Next base: position 375,167,188 of record NC_092876.1, on the reverse strand, counting down.
AACTAGATGGCTTCTGTGGTTCATTTTCAGCTCCACATCTATGATGCTGACCTCCGCTGGATCTTCATTGCTGCCTTCCAATCCTTTGGACCTTCATGGACTCCTTAATTTCATTCCTCACAAGCATGTTTCACCCCTTTTCTTCTTCCCACTTGCCACCAACAGATATCTCCAAACTTCACATGTACTATAGTTATTCAAGATTCCCATTTTCCTTAGAAGATGCAGGCCATTCTTTAAAATAAAAAATTTTCAAAAGTCCTCAACTCTCTTCTGTTCCTTAAACCTTCTCAATGTCATCACCTTCTCTTTCCTCTTTCTCCCAGTCACAAAAGACAAATCCTCCATATATGTATGCCCTTGATCACAAACCTTCTTACCTCCTATAAGACCTGTGTCCAGAAACCACTCCATTTTCCCTCATATGTCTTTAGTCTTACCCTTTCTATAGGCTCCTTCCCACCTGCCCATAGACATGCTCAGATTTTATTCACCCTGAATTATCATGTTACCTGCTGCCCTTTGAAATTCATTCATCTCTATTCATATCTATGAGTTTATTTTTTAATTCAAATTTTATTTTTGAAATAAAGGTTTACCTTGCTGTGGAATTCAGAAAATAATACTATGGTCTAAGAGAACGACTTAGGTTTTAAAGGTTGGCTTTGCACACTTTGAGGTGTTTGCCACCTACCTCACCAGGCTATTTAAGGAAAGCCCAATGTGTAAAATGTGAAGTGTCATATATCATTATTATTAATAATAATTTCATAGTTATTAGCTTAAAATTCCTTTGACATTGAAGCACTGCCCACTAACATCAATTTTTCTTTAAAATATGAGGGCTATCTCCTTCTGTAGTGTCTGAAGGTTATTCAATAAAAGTAATTCAGCCTCTCTAAGTTGGGCCTGCTGGGGAAGAAGGCCAGGAGTCTTTTTTAAAAAAGTGAATAGCCTATACCATGAGTGGGGAACCTGAAGCCTCAAGGGCACATGTTGCCCTCTAGATCCTCAAGTATAACCCTTTGACTGAATCCAAACTTCACAGAACAAAATCCTTTAATAAAAGGATTTGTTCTGTAAAACTTGGGCTCAATTGAAAGGCCACACCCAACAATCCTGAAGGCCACAGGTTCCACAAAGCTGAACTATACTTAGTCTTCACCTATATTATTTATAGGTGTGTACATTTATGTGCATATATTGTGTGTATATTTTTATATAATGTGTGTGTGTGTGTGTGTGTGTATGTAGGCATTGCTTATTCTTCATTTTGAAAGAAGACCAATGACATGACAGGGTGATGGCTTGACTTGTGCCTAAATTGGATTTGTGAGGCACAGTTGCACAGTCATCAGCCTCATTCTCTCTTCCAGAGTCACTGAAGTCCAGTGACAAGATAAAAGTCAGGACAACCTAGTGATGGCCCAGGATACAGTGAATGACCTTGGTTTCTTTGTGTCTGACCAAGCTCTAACCACTCCATACAGCCTACTTCAGTCACCTTTGTGATCATTGGAACAGAATGTTTTCATCCTCCCATTCCACTGTGGGAAGTCTTCACATGGTTGAGAGAGACACCCCCTTAATTCATTAATGGGTTTGAGGTCTGTCAATTACTTGGTTTGGCCCATCTGCAAACTGGTTTTACTGGAGTGTGGCCCCTGAGCGTGCTACAGCTCCTTGGAGCCCCAGGTGAGAATTGGGTGAGGGAAGACACCTGAATGATCAGGCATGAAAAGGGCTCAGCAAGCCATTAGACCAGAATATCCTTATATATGTATGCACCTGTATATAATACCTGATAATCTCTAAGGTCCTTTCCAGCTCTAATTCTATGAACCTATCAATTCCAGTTAATACCATGTCAGCTGTGCATAATCATATACATTTTTTCTTTTCTTACAACTGATAATAGTAGAGCTGCATATAGACACACAGAATGACAGAAGTATATCATGTAACACATTTGCCTCATTGTATAGTTGAGAAAATTCATACATTTTTATTCTTATAGTATATATATATATATATATATATATATATATATATATATATATATATATATATATATATATATATACATATGTACACATACACATACAACTCAAACACACTTTATTTCATTTTCTGCCCAAAGTAATCTGAGACCAGGCTCAGGAATGCTCAAAACTAAATCAAAAGGAAGGCTCAAAATAAACAAACAAAAATAGGGAAAAAATTATTTTATTTTGTAGGTCAAAATTGTAAAGTTTAATGATTTATCCAACATACCTGGAAAATATAAACCCTATAGGATTAAAAAGGAATGATTTTACAATAAAATAAGAGAATTGGACTAGATGATCTACTTCTAACATCCTAAGTGCCTATACCTAACACTACGCTATCAGTTGCAGGCAGAAAAATAATGTATATATGCTTATGCATGACTAACATATGGTATTATTTTGAGTTCATAGGATCATAGACTTAGAGATAGAAAGGACCTTGGAGGTCATCAAGTTCAAACCTGTCATTTTTAAAAAGGGGAAACTGAGGCCCAGAAAGACCAAGTGACTTTCACGGTTAGTGTCTTAAGTGGAAGTCTGTTCTAATTCACATTCAGGTGACTTGTATTTCCTCTGATTATTAATGAGATTTCATTAGTTAAGGACCAATGGGAGGGGAATTAATTTTGTAAAAAGGAGTAAAAATAATCATTTCTGGTAAGCAAAACTCAACATACAGTTCATGTACATTCTAAATTAAAGGCTAAATAATAGATGACTAGATCTTGGATACAGGGAACATCAAATCTTTCAGGTGTTTATAGGTATTTTTCTCCAATCTATAAACTTTCTTGTTCTCCTTCACCTTTCAACATGCTAGTTAAGCATCTATATGGGGTATCTTTTACAGTAAGAATTTCATGGTTGTTGGTTTTTGAAAATAGCCCAATGAAAGCAAAACTTTCTAATAATTAGAACTAGCTAAAAATGGAAGAGGGTGCCTCAGGGATTAAATAACAACATTTCCATCACTGGAGATCATCAAGCTAAAGTTAACCAACGTCTGGTCAAGTTGGTATATCATATAAATAGGATTCACAGTCTGGGTTGCATTTGGACTAAATGCCCTTATAAGTCCCTTCCAAGTATAAGATTCTTTGAGGCTATGAGTCCATGCCCAGACTCACAAAGCACTTCAGTGATTTACATAAAATTACTTTGTGGCTATACCTACAACAATACCTAGAGTTTAGGTTTGCCCGCTTGTATCTTCTGTATTTTCTCAAGGAGTGTGTTTTTCTTTTTCCTAAAAACGTTTGCTAGTACTCTGAAGAAAAGAAAATCAGCACCACATTCTCCTTTCATTCATCTCAGCCTCATCCTGTGTCTTATCTGCCTAGTAGGTTCCATTGCATCTGAGTGTCTAGTGTTGCCTCCCCTCAGGAGACTGGGTATGCATGTATATACACCAGCAGATGTGTTACTTTTGATATGTTTGCCTTTGTTCAATTATTTACCAGTGTGTGCGTATCCATAGCAAAGGGAACTGCTTTCAACCCTCCCTCCTGATTTTCTGTATATTAAGAACATGCATGATTTGTAAACAAAATTCTGGCATGAAAGCCTCAGAGCATTTTACAAAAAAGCAAAAAAAAAAAAAAATCTTTATGAAATCCAAAGCCCCCAAGTGACTTCTTCTGCTGAAGTCTGAATGTCTGAATTCTAAAATATTCATCTAGAGAACTGTATTTTGCTGCATCTTTGATTTTAGCAGTGCGGGTATGCCTTCCACCAACGCTAAAAACAACACCTCTACATTTCTCCAGCCTATCTTTCTCTTATTCATATCTTTCCTAACTCCTGCATAGAGTATCCATTCAATGTAATAGAGACCTTCTATTTCTCTGAATATCTTGAGGATATCAATGTAGCATCTATACATTCCTCCTGTTGCTTTTCATTCTTACTACATGACTGACCCCCTTCCTTTATGTGCCCAATAATGTATTTTATTTGGATTATTTGTCATGACTGACAATATGCTACAGATTATAATCACATGGAAGAGCCAAGATGGCGGAGTAGAAAGACACACATATGTTAGCTCCAAACCCACAGCCCATAAAATATCTGTAAAGAAGAACTCCCAACAAATTCTGGAGCAGCAGAAGCCACAGAACAATGGAGCGGATGAGATTTCTGTTCCAGAGAGCCCTGAAAACCTGACGCGAAAGGTCCGTCATGCCCCAGACCCAGAGCCCAGCCCAGCCCTGCCTTGGCTGCTCAGCACCGAGAGGAACAGGTCCCAGCAGGCTTCAGGGACAGAATCTCCAGCAGCCACACAGGTCCCTCCACCCACAGGTGACAAGGGTTGGTGAGAGGGTCTCTTTGGCTGGTCAAGAGGGGAGTGGGGTGTCCCCATAACTCAGGCCCCCTAGGGAGGCAGCAGCTGGGAGGCAGCAGACAGGGGCTCCCCAAGCAAGCAGGAGCTCGGATCCATTGTTGAAGGTCTCTGCATAAACCCCCTGAGGGAACTGAGCCCTGTGTGGTGGCCCTGACCCCACCTGAGCACCTGAACTTAATCTCACACTGAATAGCAGCCCTGCCCCCGCCAAAAGCCCTGAGGCTGGGAAGCAGCATTTGAATCTCAGACCACAATTGCTGACTGGGTGGATCTGGAGGCAAGGTGGGGGTGGAAAGAAAACTCAGAAGTCAAGTCACTGGCTGGGAAAATGCCCAGAAAAGGGAAAAAAAATAAGACCATAGAAGGTTACTTTCTTGGTGAACAGATAATTCCTCCCTTCCTTTCTGGTGAGGAAGAACAACGTTTACCATCAGGGAAGGACACAGAAGTCAAGGCTTCTGTATCCCACACATCCAAAATAAATATACCATGGGTTCAGGCCATGGAAGAGCTCATAAAGGTTTTTGAAAATCAAGTAAGAGAGGTGGAGGAAAAACTGGGAAGAGAAATGAAAGAGATGAAAGAAAAGCATGAAAAGCAGGTCAACACCTTGCTAAAGGAGACCCAAAAATGCTGAAGAAAATAACACCTTGAAAAATAGGCTAACTCAATTGGCAAAAGAGGTTCAAAAAGCCAATGAGGAGAAGAATGCTTTCAAAAGCAGAATTAGCCAAATGGAAAAGGAGGTTCAAAAGCTCACTGAAGAAAATAGTTCTTTCAAAATTAGAATGCAACAGATGGAGGCTAATGACTTTATGAGAAACTAAGAAATCACAAAACAAAACCAAAAGAATGAAAAGATGGAAGATAATGTGAAATATCTCATTGGAAAAACAACTGACCTGGAAAATAGATCCAGGAGAGACAATTTAAAAATTATGGGACTACCTGAAAGCCATGATCAAAAAAAAGAGCCTAGACATCATCTTTCATGAAATTATCAAGGAAAACTTCCCTGAGATTATAGAACCAGAGGGCAAAATAAGTATTCAAGGAATCAACCAATCACCTGCTGAAAGAGATCCAAAAAGAGAAACTCCTAGAAACATTGTGGCCAAATTCCAGAGTTCCCTGGTCAAGGAGAAAATATTGCAAGCAGCTAGAAAGAAACAATTCAAGTATTGTGGAAATACAGTCAGGATAACACAAGATCTAGCAGCTTCTACATTAAGGGATCGAAGGGCGTGGAATAGGATATTCCAGAAGTCAAAGGAACTAGGACTAAAACCAAGAATCACTTACCCAGCAAAACTGAGTATAATACTTCAGGGGAAAAAATGGTCTTTCAATGAAACTGGGGACTTTCAAGCATTCTTGATGAAAAGACCAGAGCTGAAAAGAAAATTTGACTTTCAAACACAAGAATGAAAAGAAGCATGAAAAGGTAAACAGCAAAGAGAAGTCATAAGGGACTTACTAAAGTTGAACTATTTACATTCCTACATGGAAAGACAATATTTGTAACTCTTGAAACTTTTCAGTATCTGGGTAGTGGGTGGGATTACACACACACACACACACACACACACACACACACACACACAGCACAGAGTGAATTGAATAGGATGAGATCATATCTTAAAAAAATGAAATTCAGCGGTGAGAGAGAAATATATTGGGAGGAGAAAGAGAGAAATGGAATGGGGAAAATTGTCTCTCATAAAAGAGGCAAGCAAAAGACTTTTTAGTGGAGGGAAGAAGAAGAGAGGTGAGAGAAAAACATGAAGTTTACTCTCATCACATTCCACTAAAGGAAGGAATAAAATGCACACTCATTTTGGTATGAAAACCTATCTTACAATACAGGAAAGTGGGGGAGAAGGGGATAAGCAGGGTTGGGGGGAGGATGGAAGAGAGGGCAATGGGAGGAAGGAGCAATTTGAAGTCAACACTCTTGGGGAGGGACAGGATCAAAAGAGAGAATAGAATCAATGGGGGACAGAATAGGATGGAGGGAAATATAGTTAGTCTTACATAACACAAGTATTATGGAAGTCATTTGCAAAACTACACAGATATGGCCTATATTGAATTGCTTGCCTTCCAAAGGGAATGGGTGGGGAGGGAGGGATGAAGAGAAGTTGGAACTCAAAGTTTTAGGAACAACTGTTGAGTACTGTTCTTGCTACTAGGAAATAAGAAATACAGGTAAAGGGGTATAGAAAGTTATCTTGCCCTACAGGACAAAAGAGAAGATGGGGACAAGGGCAGAGAGGGATGATAGAAGAGAGGGCAGATTGGTGATAGGGGCAATTAGAATGCTCAGTGTTTTGGGGTGGGGGGAGGGGACAAATGGGGAGAAAATTTGGAACCCAAAATTTTGTGAAAATGAATGTTAAAAGTTAAATAAATTAATTAAAAAATAAAAATAAAAAAATAAAAATAAAAAAAGATTATAATCACATGAGCTATCTTATAATTATAAGATTCTTTGGAGATCTTAGTGTCCTATAATTCATAGTTATGTAGTTTCAACAAGAGAACTGTTAAAGAGATGGATTTTTATATCAACAAGATGCTGGGGATCAGTATTATGATGTAATCCAATCAATATTTTCCTAGTCAATTAGGGTCCCCGCTTATTCTCTCAGAATACAAGCCCAAGATATTTACATTTGGCAGATTAATTCAATAGACTGCTGTTGTGACATTCATGTGCCACAGTCTGAGTGATATGTATTTTTAATTCATTTTATTTCTGCAAAATAAATTATTAGAACAAATTCTTTTGCCATACAATGACTTTCAGGAAGACTTTATAGTGCCTCCAGTCTTTCTCACTTTTCTAATCTATTGTCCACATAGATGCCAAATTTATATTCCTAAAGCATTAGTCATATCACATTAGTCATATCATATCATATTGGTCCTATCACTCCCCTATTTAGTATGCCCCAGTGGGGTATTGAGGTGTTCGGGGGAGATGTTCCAGGAGGACTAGCACTTCTGGTGTGAGGGCCCGTTGAGTCTTTTTCAGGGCTTCTCAGCCACCTTTGGTGTTCACCTGCTACCCAAAATCTTACCTATGGCTCCAAAAAGCTGTAGAATGCACAGAGGCTACACCCCAGTAAACCGTTTTGACAGATGGGCTAAACCAGCTATCCAGCATGCCTCAAACATGCCTAACCAATTAGGGGGATGTTTACCTCAAGAATATGAAGACTTTCTCCAATGGAATGGGTGGATAAAAACAATTGTTTCAGTTGCCATGAAGATAGCTAAACGAGGCTCTGTGGATCTCTTAGGGTTTGGTCAGACATGAAGAAGTCAAGGTCATTCACTACATCCCAGGTCGTCCTGACTTTTATCTTGCCACTGGACTCCAATGACTCTGGAAGAGAGTAAGGGGGAGGACTTTGTGCAACTCTACCTCTCTTAAATCCAACTCAGGCACAAGTCAAGACATCACCAGTATTGTCACTGGTCTTCTTCCAAAAACGAAGGACAGAAAACAGTAACAAGTCTCCAGTAGCTCCCCATTGCCTGTTCCCCAATGCCTTCTCTGCACAGCTTTCAGCACAGAGTGACTCAAAGGATTCCTTTCCATTCTGATTCATATTACTCTCTCACATTCTCTATTTTCCAAACATCTTGGCCTAGTAGCTATTCCTGGTACAAAATATTTCCTCACCGGCCTCCATGCTTTTTTGCCTAGGCTGCCTCACTTCGAGAACCAGAAAATGTTCCCTCCTCACGTATACCTTTTAGGATCACCTGCTTCTTGAAAGGCTCAGCGTAAGTGTCATCTACACAAGGTTTTTTAAGATTATTCCAATTAATATTCTCCTCTTGTCACCTTGAAAATTACTTTGCACTTGTTTTGCTTAGATTTTATATTAATGTAGAACTTAGAATTCTATTTAGAACTTAGAATTCTGTTGCAGAAAAGGTCTCAGATGTTGTCTAGTCCAATATATTGATTTTACAAGTAAGGAAGTAAGGTCCACTTCTCTGGGTACGGTTTGCATCCTACTAGTAGCCTGTAAGCTTCTTGATAGAAAAGATTGTTTCATTTTTGTCTTTACAATCTTAGTACATAGCACATCTCCTGGCATGCAGTAGGTGCTTAATAAGTGTCCCTTAAGGGAATGGATATCATCTTCTTTAGATGAGAATTTAATATGATCTTTCTCTGACAATTTCCACTACCCCCCCCTACACACACATTAAACAATTCCAAAGAAGTAAATAAAACCTTCATAATAAATATGTATATAACACAACAAATTCTCACATTGGCCACATTAAAAAAAATGCTTGTCTTACTCAGTATTTTAAGTCTATCACATCTCTGGCAGAAAGTAGGTAGTGCACTTCATACTCATTCCTCAGGAATTTTGGTTTAGTACTGCATTGATCAGCCAATAATTCTAAAAGTCAAAAGCCTTTCTAAAGTCTTTCAAAGTGGTTTTTCTTTGCAGTGTTTTCCTTGCATAAATTTCTGTCCTAGTTCTGTTCACTTCTTCATCAGTTCATAGCGGTCTTCTTAGATTTCTCTGAAATAATACACTGTCATTTTTAATAACACAATATTCTATTGTCATATTCTTAATATATTGATAATATAACACGGGCAGCTGGGTACCACAGTGGATAGAGCACCAGCCCTGAAGTCAAGCGCACTTGAGTTGAAATCCAGCCTCAGACATTTGCTTGCTGTGACTTTGGGCAGGTGACTGAGCTCTATTTGCTGTAAAAGGAGCTAGAGAAAGAAATAAATAGCGAGCCACTTCAATATCTTTGACAAGAAAACCCCAAATGGAATCAAAGAGAATTGGACGTGACTGAAAAAACTCAATCAAAACAAAGAACTATAAAATATTATATTACATTCACATACCAAAAATTTATATAGACATACCCCAATAAATGAACATTCCTTCAGTTTCTAGTTTGGGCTACTACAAAGAGTAACTACAAATATTTTTGTACAGATGAGTCCTTCTCTTCTTACTTGGAGATTTGAAGTTTAGTAGCAGTGCTGATAGGACAAAAGGTATGAACAGCTTAGTACTTCTAGAGGAATAGTTCAAAATTGTTTCAAGAAGAGTTGAACCAGTTCACAGTTTTACTAACATTTATCATTTTCCTTTCATCAGCTTTTGCAACCTGATGAACTTAAGAGCTACTTCATTTTGAATTCCTTTAATTATTAGCAATTGGAGCATTTTTATATGGTTGCTATTTTGGTTTTCTTCCATCCTCTTCATATCCTTTGATATTTATACAAATTTGTATATCAAAATTATTTATCAAATTATTGCTTTTGTTCAGTCATTTCTGTCATGTCTAACTCTTCGTGACCCCATCTGAGGTACTTTGAGGGGGACAAAGATGCTGGAGCGGTTTTCCATTTCTTTCTCCAGTTCATTTTACAGATGAGAAACTGAGAGAAACAGAGCGGTTAAGTGACTTGCCCAGGGTTATATTAGCTAGTAAGTATCTGAGGCCAGATTTTAACTCAGTAAAATGAGTCTTCATGATTCCAGGCCCAGCACTCTATCCACTGCATTGTCTAGCTTCCCCATTTATCAAATATTTGGCATTTGTTTATCTAGTGGAGAATGGCTCCTTGCCTTATAAATTTGTATCAGTTCCTTATATGGCTTGAATACAAAACTTCTCTCAGATAAGCCTGCTGAAAAGGATCTTGCCCAGTTACCTGTTTCTCTTATAATTTTGACATTATTTTTTTTGTGTGCAAAATGTTTTTAATTTATATAATCAAAATTGTCCATTTTATCCTCTGTGATTTTTTTCTGTCTCTTGTTTGGTCAAGAACTTTTCCTATATCCATGGATCTGAAAGGTAATTGATTCCTTGCTCCTTTGTCTGTTTTGCTTATGATGTCACTCTTTATGTCTAATTTATGCATCTAATTAGGGTTTAGCTCAGCATACTCTGTGAGATGTTGGGCTAAGCCTAATTTCAACCAAACAACTTTCTAGTTTATACACAGTTTTTGCCAAATGATGAGTTTTTACTCTAGTCACAGGGGTCTCTGGATTTATCAAAAAATATGCTACTATCCTTATAGACTGTGGATAATATCAGCTTCAAGCATTTCAGTGTTCCAAAACCTTGTCATAAATAAGGAGTCACTCCTTTGTTTGCCTAGGACAACTGTTATTAAACTGCTGAACACCTCAGGTATATTTTAATAGAACCTCAGTGCAATGTGAACCAGGAGAGACATCTGAACCTTTACTATCTGTTCCTTAGATTGTCTTCAGATCCGCTTGGAAACATCCACAAAGAACCACTGTGATAACCACTAATAGGGACCATCCTTAACGCTAATGCCTAGATCATTGCTTGCTTAGGTGCTAATAGACGGGGTTCTTAAGCACCCATGGGAGCAATCCAAGACACTACTCAGAATTTCTAACATAAGCAGCTTTTGTACGCTTCCCAGATGAGTATATTACAGGCAATAGAGTAAGAGATTCTAGTACCAGGTCTAACCTTGGGAGAGAAAATAAATAAATATGCAAATAAATAAACAAATAAATTATATATATATATATATGTATATACACACACACATGCCTACATATCTATGATCCTATGACCTGGCACTAAAAGAAAAATCAGAGGTCATTTCATAACTTAAAAGCAAGGCCCACATCTTGAAGTTTTTCTGTGTGTCCAGCACCTAACTCAATGTTCTTCACAAACAGTTGTCTAGTCCTTCTCCTCCTAACACATACACACGCATGTGTTCACATCCTATACCTCCACTGGGAAACCATGAAAGTACTATCTTCCCTAACTGCCACATTTCTCCCTTGGTTAAAATGGGATCAGTTAGTGACTTGTTTTCTGCTAGGCAGCCATTGGTGTTTTCTTCTAACTTTATTTTGCTCATACAAAAATAGGACAAGGAGTCTGGGGAAATAACACAAGAATTTGCTCCAGGCCACACACCCTTCCAGAAAGGGCCCTGATCTTCACATACATATTCAGAATTGTCATCCAGGCATATTAGTTGGGGATGTAATTCATTCCCCCTCAAAAAATGGTGTAACAGATGATATTTTACTAGAGTTCTATGGAGCAAATATTTAATGAATCATCAACTAATTTCACAGCTATTTCCCTTGCAGATGACCAGCCCAGGCAGTATTACCTGAACTCCTATCTATACATGTGTAGCGGGGGAGGAAGGCTCTGTTGATTATTTTACCACATGTAAAAATAATTACCTTAGCTAGGTAAGAACAAGTCTTGATTGAATCAGTCAGAAGTGGGTATGAACAAGGCCTGAACACTATGTTGAATCAAAAAATGTTTCAATTAGATAAAACAAGTTTATTCTGATTAGTAGAGGGACTTGGTGGGAGCTGGTTCAGAATTAAGAAATGATTTCAAGTGTCTGGCAGTGAAGAGAAAAAAGTGGACATGTCAAGATCTGAGCCATGGGTGGGGATTAGGGAGTGCAACTGGAGAAATGAGAAAGAGAAAGTAGGTGGATTCTGTGTCAGGTATTGGGAGAGTGAATATGGTCATGAACCCAGCTGGTTCCACACAGCAGAAGAGTGGAGCACCTATCACTGGTTTTATCCACTTCCTTAAGACTGGAGGAACATTCCATGAAAAAGTCTGCACAACATCCCTTTCAAGGGCTCACCTTTTAACAAATGTCATAACATATATATATATATATATATATATATATATATATATATATATATATATATATATATATATATACACACATACATATATACATATACACACATATATGTTTACATACACACACACACACACACACACACATATATATATATATATATATATATATATATATATATATATATGTATATATACATTCTGCTGCATACCCAAATATCTGGTAACCTGAATCTTACCTTAATCACAAATAGGCCAAAGGAGCTTTGATAGAGGTAAAAAAAATAGAAATTATTTTTTGTAATTAATCTAATTACAAAAATTAATTTCTCTTTACAGGGCGCTCAGAGTAACTATGACCAAATTCCAAACTTTTCGTTTAATATAAACTTTCCAAAGCAACAGAAGAGGGATATACATGGACCTGAGAAATTATTATATTTCCCATACAATTAACATGATCTAATAATTAGGGTATTATACATGACAATAAAACATGTTTCCATCAAACTGGGATCTTCCCCTGTGCTGGGCACTGGAAATACAAAATCAGATTGTCCCATTTTTATCCTTTATCATATATATGTATGCATGTCTACATAATCGTATTCAATATATAATATGTCCATGATTATCATAATTATTTCTCATTATCCTTATTGAGATAAACTTATATTCTATCCAGGAAAAACAACATATATGCAGAAAATATTAGGTGGCACAGTGGATAGAGCACTCAGCCTGGAGTCAGGAAGACTCATCTTCTGAATTCAAATCCAGCTTCAGACACTTTCTAGCTGTGTGACCCTGGGCATCACTTAATGCTGTTTGCCTCAGTTTGTCTCAGTGGAGAAGAAAATCACTCCATTATCTTTGCCAAGAAAACGTCAAATGAAGACACGACTGAAATGACTGAACTACAACAAATACAAAAAACTGTAATAATTTCTGAGGGAAGGACAATAGCACCTGGGAGGGCAGGGATCAGACCTCATTTAGGAGGTGGCATTTCAGATGAAACTTGATGTGAGCTGTTGCCCCTAAGAGGTGGAGATGAGGAGTGAAGTGCAGGTGTGAGGGCAGCCTACAAAGAGGCACTGAGGGAGAAATGGAAGAGAAGGCACCAGGAACCTCAAATAGGCCAATTTGATTGGGACATGAATGCCCAGCAAAGGGTAATGTGCAATAATCTTGGAAAGATTATTCTTATTACAGTTATTGAGATTATAATTATTATTAAATAATGATAGTAACAATAGTAGTAACTTACATTTTGAAAATTGTAAAGCATCATTTTAGCACTTGACATGCATTATCTCACTTAATCCTCACAAATAATGCTGATGTGGGTACTGTCATTGTTCCCATCTCACAGATAAGGAAACTAAGTTCAGAAAGGTTGTTACTTGCTACAGGTCCATGTACCTAGCAACCATACGAGGCAGGGTTGATTCAGATCTTCCAGACTTGGTAAGACCTTCGCATTTATAGATAGATAGATAGACAGATAGATAGATAGATAGATAGATAGATTAGATAGATAGATAGATAGATAGATAGATAGATAGATAGATAGATAGATAGATAGATAGATAGATAGACAGACAGATAGACAGACAGACAGATACAATAAGAATGTAATTCAAATCATTAATATGGATCCAAAATATCCAACTATCAATTGATCAATCAATCAAACAATAAAGACATGTTTTTCACTCATTTTTTCAGTCATGTTTAACTCTTTGTGACTCCCCTTTTGGGTTTTCTTGGCAGAGATACTGACCATTTTCTTCTCCAGCTCATTTTATAGATGTGGAAATTGAGGCAAACAGGATTAAGTGACTTGCCCAAGGGCACACAGGAGGTAAGTATCTGAGACCAGATTTGAACTCAGGAACATGAATCTTCCTGACTCAGTACTCTATTCACTATGCTACCTAGCTGCCTGAAACCACATAGTGGAGAACTTTAAATGATAATATATAACATTAAATGTTGACAAAGACTTTTGTTTTTTATCCTGGGGTTCCATGTTAGGCATCTGAGCAGAGAAGTGCCATGGTAAGACTTTCGCATTTATATATAGATACAATAGGGATGTAATTCAAATCATTAATATGGATCCAAAATATCCAATCATCATTTAATCAATCAACTAAGTAATAAATATTTATTAAGCATCTATTATATAACAGGCACTGTGCTAAGCTCTGGGAATACAAAAGGTAGCACCTGCCCTCAAAGGAGCTTACAATCGAATTAGACAGCTTCAGCAGTTTTTTAATCATGCTTTACCTGGTCAAATCTGTAAGAATCACTGAAATTTGTAGAGAGCATTATTTGTGTGCAGCAAATATAGTAGGACCTAAATTTTGGAATTTTGTTCGATTTTAACTGTTCCATGAATTTACCACTAACAATACCAAGATAATTTTCTCCTTTTGTTCTGCCACACACAGAAAAGGCCAACTTGACAAGCCTTGATTTGATGCTACTCAAACAGCAGATAAAATGTAAGATCTAAACATCCTTTTTTCTCTTGGGAATGAAGAATCTTTTGATCCCATTGTATTTTAGCAAATAAAATTAGTATCTCCTGTCAGCTGCATTATTTGAAAGGTCATTCTTTTTTATAACAAATATATCAAGAAAGGTATTGGCAAATGAGAGTCACAGGAAAGAACAAATTCAATTATTGAAAGTATTTAGCACCATCCTACCCTACCTTCCTCCTCACAAAAAGCAACCAAAATACTTCTGGCTTTTTTCCTGGTTGTCTTTTTAAGGGACAGGATTTTAATAAAGTAATAAATAAGTTGACATCGAGTTCTATCCATATCTAGTTTGCCTGTGAAACAGCTTTGTCGTTGTTCAGTCACTTCCAACTCTTTGTGATCCCCTTGGGGGTTTTCTTGGCAAAGATACTGGAGTAGTTTGCCATTTCCTTTTCCAGCTTATTTTACAGATGAGACTGGGCCATTGCCAGTCATCTTGACTTATGTCTTGCCACTGGACTCCAGTGGCTCTGGAAGAGACCGTGAGACTGATGACTTTGAACAGCTCTACCTCATTTTAAATCAATTCACTCAAAAGTCAACACTTCCCTTTCATGATGTCATTGGTCTTCTTCGAAAATGAAGTACCAACAACAGATGAGGAAACTGAGGTAAACAGGGTTAAAAGTGACTTGCCCAGAGCCACACAGCTAATAAATGTCTGAGACCAGATTTGGACTCAAGTCTTTTCAACTCCAGACCCAGTATTCTATCCACTTTGCTGCCTAGCTGAAGTAGTAAATGGAACACTGGAGTTAGAGTTAAAGGGACCTGGGTTCAGTGCCCCCAAAAGACTCCTAGATCTTACCATCTGCTATAAAATGAAATTATCCTACTAATTCTCTCAATTAGTGTGACCTCCTTGAGAGCAAGGACTGTCTTACATTTGCTATCTCTATCCCTAATGCTTAACCAAAAAAAAAAAAAATGCTTGACTTAGGATTAACCATTTAAAATTTTTTTCAGTTATTATTATCTTTGTGACTCTACATAAGTCACTTCAACTAGGTCTCAGTTTTCTTATTTGTAAAGTTATGGAGCTGGACTTCATGACCCCTAATGTCCCTTCAAACTCTCTATCTAGTATCATATGGGATATTTAGTTGGTAGTAGGTTTTATTATTTTAGAAAGGAGCCTTCTGTAGCACTCTTCCTTGGCCCTGCCTTTCTATTGCTCTCTTCATTTTGAACTGGTAAGAAGGAAAAATGATTGCATTATGGGGCAATTTTGTGTTGCATGGCAGCACTTTTGAAGAAGAAAATATGACAATACAAGCACACACCACTTTTTGTTGTAGCTCATTTCATATAATGGAAAGATTTTCTTCAAATAGTATATAAACTGAAATCATTCATATATATATATACATTTTTAAAGCACAATTTTTTTTAAATAAAGAATCATATATTCCTAGCTCATCTTTTTCACAGCAAAACTTTTTTGAGTCTTCCTGAGAGGCAGTGTGGTCAAGTGGGATGAGTTCTGAATTTTGGAGTCAGTAGAGCTGGATTTGAGCATTAATTCCAATACCCATGAGTTTTGCAACCATATACAAGGACTACCTGAGTCAGGTACAGAGTCTATGTGAGGAAAGGACTTTTTAAATCTTCAGTATCCATGTGAGAAAGCTGAGGACCAGGGAGGAGAAGGAAACCCACAAAGCTGATTCCCTGGGAACTTTTCATGGAATAATCAATGACCCTTCTTACTTTCAGTGGGTCAGATCTCTGTCCCATTCCCACATCCTTTGGAGACTGAGACTATCCCAGTCCTTTTTCAGTTGGCACATAATTGACCCCTTGGGCCTGTTCTGGGAAGTAGAGTATGGTGTTGCAGCTGGAAAATACCTTAAAACAAAGAATATCAAAGGAAGGAAGACAGTAAGTATTTCAAGCTGGCCAACTTGCTGTTTCCCTACATACTGAGTTTCATCTCCAGTCTTTGAGCTATCTCTCATACGTAATATTCGCACCACCTCTCTTTCCACACTTTGTCCTTCTGGAGTCCTTAGCTCTCTTCAAGGCTCAGCTCAACTTCCACCAATAATATAGGTCTTTCTTGATCTACCTTCAAACACACACACATACACACACACACACACACACACACACTTCTCAGTGTTCCACTGCACTAAGAAATTTTTTTGTACTTATTAAATGTGTGTATTATATACACCCTACCCCACCCTCATTCCAAATGAGAGCTTCTTGAAGACAGATTGTTCTTTTTGTCTTTGTATTTCTAGCCTTTAATACATTGCCTAGAATAGGAGCTTGATAAATACTTGTCAGATAGATGGAGGAAGAACCCATATATTCAGTTTCCTCCTTTCTGTAAGAGAATGTCTAGGGGTAAAAGGGCAGAACTATACCACAAGAGGGAATATTTGAGTTCATTTTGAAATTAACTAATTTTCACCTACAAGAGATATTGACCATTCATTAAGAAAATATTCTCATCAGCTTCCATATTCACTGATCTGTAAAAAAGTGGGACCGTTGAATAACATACAGAGGCTATTTAATTTTCAATTTTTATGTTTATAACATTTCTACTGCTTAATTAAAAATGTAATGATATGATAATGAAATTTTCAGTAGGCTGTAAGACTGTGGTAAAAATCATACCCACTGGTCAAAGAAGTCTTTTTTTACTTGTTTGTTTTGCTTTTTTTTTTTTTATTGGAACTAATTTGCAAGTATAATTAAGCTACTGGGTAGATCTGTCTGTCTGATATGATTTTAAATTCCCTGCTGAAAGGGTGTCATTAATTGTCCATATCCTTTTCTCTGCCCCAGTTCTACTTATTGCAAGCCTGTCCTTGATGTGAACCATGAAGACTGCCTTCCTGGAACATTAGAAAGATTTAAATTCTTCACTGGTCAATACCTTATGGACTGCTTTATGATCTGGCAATTAAGGCTGAAAGGCATTAGCTCTTTAACCCTGGGAGTTTACTCAGTGTCAGAAAGATGAACCAGACAGATCATCTTTGGATCAAATTCTAAGGAGCTGGTGGTTGATGATGTGAGTGATGATTTTAGAAATGAATATGACTTTAAAGTCTAATGTGTGACCTTTCCATGCTTACCCTTTTGCAGACCTCAGGTGACCTAATGGACCATATACCTGATTCACACTTGCAATTCCCACAGAAGGAAATGGTTGTTCAGAGGCACCTGAAGTCAGATAATCAACTGGAGGCCCAGATAATTTTACCCTCTCCTCACAATCAAGCTTCTTTGGAGTAGTCTATAGCTACCGAAGTATAGAAGCATAAATGTAAAACTCAGAAAGACAGCTAGTCCAACTTCCTCAGTTTACAGATGAGGATATGAAGTCATCAGTTCCTCTTCCCCTTCTTTCCAAGTGTTCCAACACTTCCATTTAAGCCACTACAGTTATCCCTTACACATCACAGGGACTAGGGACATCTCACCTTTTAACCCATCTGGAAAATCCACATAAAATTCTTAAGCCCTCCCTTCATACCAGAGAAAAAGTCTGAAGTATTATGATATCAAAAGATAAAAAAGGTTGATATTATGCAATACTACATATACTTTTTAACCATTTCTGAATTTCTAAACTTTTTCTGTGTCATCTGCTGGCCTTCATGTGTCATCTGTAGCTTCTGCAAAACTCCCCAAAAATTCCTATTTCATTTCTTATGGCTACTTGTAATATATCAAAAGTCATGAGGTGGAAGATAATACTAGTTTCTTCTTTTTGATCCAGAACAGTAGTTTTTCTAGTCACTTCCTCTACCTTTTAAGGAACAAATTATCATTCTTCAAAAGCAAGACAATTATTTATCAATTGCTTTGCTTTTACCTGAAAGAGATCTCCAATAGGCATTTGGATAATTGATGTCCTCCACCATTGCTATTTCATAAGTGTGCCGCATTACTTTCACTTGTCCCTCATCTCTTTCCTCCAGTTCAAGTGGACTTTCATATTCCACACAGCAATTCATTTCCTTTTTTCTCTTCATTGACCCTCAAATCAATGTTCTCATCCATGCTTCCCTTCATACCCACCTCCCTGCTTCCTAGGTTTTCTCATATAAACATAAATATATCATATATACACACACTAGTATGTTTATTTCTGCTCAACCCTATCTGTTCTTTTATTTTCCATTGTAAGCTGTTGTGTGTTATGTGCTGCCCATATAGGTTATGTATCTCCTTATGGGTTCACCAGGAGATAAAAATACTTCTATATATACCTCTATGTATATATACTTATACTTATATCTCTACATGCACGCATGAATGCATACATGTACATATGTATGTTATATATATTTGCATATGTGCACACACACATGCAGGTATAGATCAGTCATATGGTCCATTGGGTCACCTGAGGCCTGCAAAGGAGTAAGCATGGAAAGGTCACACATTAGGCTTTAACTTTGATTCTTGTGAATAGGGAAAGCAGGAATTTAAACCCAAATGCTGGCCACTATCTCCTTAGAAAAAGTGGGTACCAGGCTAGAATTATATCTGTATGTCTCCTCCCAGGTATTGTTAATCTTAGAGGAATTAATTTTTAGATTCAGACAGAGCACCTAATTGCTGTCCTTTCACGTAGAGGGTGTACCTAAAGCTATATAATCAAGGCTTGACTTCTTCCTCACCAAATGCCAGTTATATACTTAGCAAATAGCAAGTAAACTCACATATCCAAGACAATATAACCAATAAAGATTGGAGAAAGTGTTCAGTTTCAAGAGTCCCAGATTTCACCCAAGGGGAAATTCCCTGAAGTCTCTAATGCAGCAAACTAGGAATAGGGACATGATCAAGGTATCAACTCCTCTACCAATTGGTTTCTTCCCAGAGTCTTTTTATCCCTATCCCTTCAAGGAAATGAAGAGATTCTGGAACTGCATATCTTCTCCCTTGAGGGTAAAAGCCAGAAGTCTTGGATATGTGGATCCAGACTCTGTTCGGTTACCAGAAGGGATAAAAAGACTGAGAAGAACCCTTTCTACTTAGGTGCCTCTTAAATTCAAGTCATGGGAAGTACACATAGAAAAACAAAACATTCTCTGCCCATAAAGAGTTTACAATTTTGTTGGGAAAATGACATAAAATTATAATTCAAAATAGAATATGATAATCTATATTATAAACCTATATTCTGCATACAGTAGTACTTCAGTGAGTAGAACCAGTGAAGTCAAAGTCACATTTCCTGACCTTCCTGTTCTTTCTGTGACTTGAACAATGGGTCACATTCTCTGGTTAAAATTCCTAGATTTTCCATTTCCTAGTTCTTCTCATTTCTCCATTATAGATAGCTAAGATACTGGAACGGATTTGAATTTAACTCAACCCTAGCCCTATTCCATACAGCCATTCTCCCTGAGACCCCAGACTGCACTAGCTCATAAGAGTAACAAAGTAGAAAAGCAATAGAAACATTTCCCCAAAAACTTTCCTGTTCATGTACTCTGTCCCTTACCCCTTCCAAGCTAGATACAAACCGCACTATCTCCATCCCTGAAATGGAAATCTAGAATTCTCAATCAGCTTGGCCTTCAGCCCCACTTTTTGTTTCCCAGTAGTGATAAGAGGAGCTCTTTTCCAGTTATTTGTCCTATATTCTCAGAGGACCAATAGATCAGGAAGGTGATGCCATGACTTGCATGTGAATTGAATTGAAGTGAGGGAGGGTTGTGCAGAGTCACCAGCCTCACTCTCTCCTCTCAAGCCATCTGGATCCATTGGCAAGACATACATCAGGACTATTAGAGATGGCCCCAGATGCAGTGGGAAACTTTGATCTTTTTAAGTTCAGATCTTTCTCTCTTTGCCTGTAAAACAATAATGGCCACTAAAAATACTGAGATAAATTGGAAATCACCAACTATAAATTTTTGATAAGATAGAAGACCTAGGTACTTTATCATCTGCTCTTCCAGTAAGTCCTCCA
This sequence comes from Notamacropus eugenii, assembly GCF_028372415.1. Lineage (NCBI taxonomy): Eukaryota > Metazoa > Chordata > Mammalia > Diprotodontia > Macropodidae > Notamacropus > Notamacropus eugenii. The sequence continues at coordinate 375,146,596 of NC_092876.1, read as the reverse complement.
GACCCCCAGACATTGCTATCTGACACACTGATGAACAGTAAGGCCTCTAGGCCTTGTTATCTATGTTCCAGCAGTATCCTTAGGACTTCTCAACCTTTCAATCTGCCCTTGAGCTCAGCTCTCTCAAAAATTTGTTGTCTACCCCAAATAAAAGTGTCAGTTTCTTGAAAGCAGTGACTGTCTTACATTTCTGCTTTCCTTCCCTGGTCTTATCACTATGACACCCATATAGTAAGGACTTAATAAATGCATTTTATTCCATTCATGTAATAGTTCTTATGTATCTAAGAAAAGGCAAATGATAGCTCTCATTCATGAAATAAATTATGTGCTTAGATAATATAGAAAAGAGCTATAATAGATATATAAAATCAAATCGATTGCTCTTGCAAATATTATGTGTGTATGTGTGTGCGTGTGTGTGTGTGTATGTGTGTGCGTGTGTGTGCAGAAAAGCTAAGGATACAAGGAAGATATGTGACTATCTGTGACATAGTCAACCAGGTTACATTTGGGTTGCTTTGTAATATGACATAACACATATGAGGTCCATCCAACTGAGCATGAGCTCTGCTAGGACTGCAGACAAACTGAAGTGGCTCCTAAATTCTGGACCTTACAATGTTTTATTTTCATACTGGCTAAGGTAGAGCTATTCCTCTATAAATGTGCCCAACTAATGCTTGCTGCCATTGAACCTAGTAATTAAATCCCAAGCACTTCTGAATACACCAATGATGAGTATGTTAGATAAGGATGTACACACAGGTTAGTAAAATTCCTTTGGTGTCAGGGTGTACACTTATAATCCCACAGTCCCTTCTAGCTTCTTCTGTCCATATGCCACCCCTCCTCCATTTTGAGGAAGGAGCATAGTCAGGCTTGGAATTTGGAGTCCTACGTTTCAGTCTCACAACTCTCTCTGAAGTGGGATCTTAATTAAGCCAATTCCTTAACTACATCTATTTCTCTGTCTACAAAACACAGAAGGAAAAAAAAAACTTGAAACAACATAGTACACAAGTTTTCTCACCTCTAATACACATGTTATTTCTGGCAACCCACTAGATTCTACAGTTAGCCATATACCTTACTTCCTTCAGTTGAGCTAAATGTACTGTACAAATATCAACACACATATTCTCATCAGACCCCTGTGAAGAAGCAGGGGGCGAGCAGAATTTCCCATTTTTACAGATGGGAAAATTGATGATGGAGACCTCTTATTTCTGAACAGTCATATCAGAAAACTCAACAATAACATGTCTCTAGTAACTATTTGACCATCTGCTGTATTCTTGTCAAATTCTGTGAGCAAAGAGTTGTAATGTCAATACATGTTCTTGCTCTGACTATCTGAATTCTGCAACCTGGATTAAAAAAGTTCACATTAGATGTTTGGGGAAATGATGTTGCCTTTGAAAGGCCATGACACCTGAATAATATTATCTATAGTCTATTTACGTAGAAAATTTTAAGGTTAATAGAATAGGGGTGTGTTGTTTGCTTTTGGGGGTGGGGTTTAATGAAAATTGCCATAAAGATCAACAGTTGTTTTTGGGAGGAGGGGGAGTGGGGTTAGGCAATTGGGGTTATATGACTTGCCCAGGGTCACACAGCTAGTAAGTAACAAGTGCCTGTAACTAGATTAGAACTCAGGTCCTCCTGACTCCAGGGATGGCACCGCTTAACTGCCCCCAAGATCAGTAATTCCTCAAGCATGCTCCAGGGGATCCCTCAGAACCTTTTAGGGAATCCTCAAGGTCAAAACAATTTTCATAATAATACTAAGATTTTAACTTTCAGTACAATAAATATCAATAGATGTTGTTCAGTCAGTTCAGCTGTGTCTGACTCTTCATGATCTCACTGGGGGCTTCCTTGACAAGGATACTGGAGTGGTTTACCATTTCATTCTCCACCTCATTTTACAAGATGAGGAAACTAAAGCAAATAGGGTTTTAGCGACTTGTCCAGAGTCAGTCAACTTAGAGGCGTCTGGGGCCAAATTTGAATTTAGAAAGATGAGTCTTTCCAGTTCCAGGCCTGGCACTCTCTACTGTGCCACCTAGTTGCCCCCATCAATAGACATAACCCACATAAAGGAAAGCTCTTTGAAGGGTCCTCAGTAATTTTTAAGCATGTAAAAGGATCTTGACACCAAAAAATTTGAAAACGGCTGATATGTAGAAAACACTTTGTAAGTCCTTAAAACATTGTTTTGTATCATCTGGCCCCTAAAAGTGTAGAAGATGGAGGCAGGGACAAGCACTGTGGCCCTAGCTCTGGAAATGAGTCATTCAAGAAGCTCAAGAGGGGATAGATTTCTCCTTATGACTTAAATGTAACGTCAGGTTCAAAGAACACCACAAGAGAAACGTAGCCCAATCTGAAGTTCAAAATGAGAATTTAGATCAAAGAAATATTAGTTTTAGGGACAGTTCAGGAAAAGTGTGGTCCGAGTTCATGAGCAGCTGGTTAAAAGGTCTGTACAGATGAAGGTATGGAAAACGTCAGAAAGGACAGAAGATGGTTCCATTGTCTATGGACTTCTCTTTGCTTTTTAAAGACCTTCACAAGCTGACCAGAACCATACATTTTTTCAATTTAATTTCTTTTTTTTCAATTAACAAAGATCTATTTCCTCTTCCTTTCCCCTCACCCCCACAAAAAAATGAGGGAAAAAAAAGGAAAACAAAACCTTGCAACAAGTCTTCATTTCCAAGCAAACACTATCTGCTGTTTACCTAAACACAATAAAGCTTCATGGATGCACCCTCGCAGCAAACACTGATATCTAATAGTTTATGTGATTGTAAGGGGAAGAGATAGACAGGACGTGAAAGTGACAAAGGCAATGTGTGGTGCAGAGTGCTGGACTGATCATAGACTTATCCTTTCCAAGCTAAATATTCACATTCATCAAAAGTGCTGCCCCCAAGGCAAAATGAGTACCAGAAGAATTAATGTCAACAAATTAGAGCTCTACTCTGTGTGTGAACAGTTTGCTGCTCTCTTGGAGGGAAAGTTGAGACAACATACAGTTGGCAACAGCAGAGTAGAAAAGGAATGGGCAGCTCTCAGAGATTTGGTGCACATCCCTGCATTTGCTCATCAGGGTTAGAATACTCACAAACACCAAGTGTGGTTTGATGAAAATGATGGGAAAATTCAGAAGCTGCTAAATGAAAAATGAGAACTCCACAGAATTTACCAGGAGGATAGTTCATCCAACTCTAAGAAGTCAGCATTTAATTCCATCAAACGCAAAGTACAAGCAAAGCTTAGAGAGATGCAGAATTCCTGGTTCAGTAAGAAGGCAGATGAAATTCAGTTTTATGCTGATAGTAATAGTCCAAAGTGCTTTTATGATTCCTTGAAAGCTATTTATGGACCAAAAACTTATGGTGCATCACAACTACTCAGTGCTGATGGAGTCACATTTATTGGTGATAGCAACATGATCCTAGACAGACGGTTTGAACACTTCTATAGTGTTCTCAACAAACCATCATCAATCAATGCTGAGGCCATTGCCCATTTACCTCAGGTTGAAGTCAATCCCTCCTTAGCTGAACTTCCAATTGAAGAAAGGTTTTGAGGGCCATTAGGCTCCTTTCATGTGGTAAAGCACCTGGTGCTGATTCTATTCCAGCTGAGATTTACAAGGTAGGGGGACCATTGCTCAAACAAAAGCTGACTGAATTTTCCAGGTTATATGGCAAGAGGAGGTTATCCCCCAGGAGTTCAAGGATGCCTCCATTGTCCATCTCTATAAAGGTAAAGGGAATAGATTGTCCTGCTACAATCACAGGGGGATCTCTCTCTTAGTCATTGCTGGGAAAATTCTTGCTAGAGTCCTCATTAATAGTCTGATCCTTCACCTGGAAGATGGGCGTATACCTGAGAGCCAGTGTGTCTTCAGAAATGGCTGAGAAACAGTTGATATGGTGTTTGCTGCCTGGCAACTCCAGGAGAAATGCCAGGAGAAGAACAGACATCTGTACACAACATTTGTGAATCTGACCAAGGCCTTTGAAACTGTTAGTCATACAGGCTTATAGAAAATTATGTCAAAATTTGGTTGCCCAGAAGTTCATCAATATTGTACGTCAATTTCATGATGGCATATTTGCCTGGGTTCTGGATAATGAACAAAGCTCTCATGCCTTCCCAGCCACCAGTGGAGTGAAACAGGGCTGTGTGCATGCTCCCCTGCTTTTTAGCATGATATTTTCAGCCATGTTGACAAATGCTTTCAATGAGGATGAATATGGCATCAAGGTCAACTACCATACCAAAGGTAAGTTCTTCAATTTGAAAAGGCAACAAGCCAAAACCAAAGTGGAGGGAGTATTGGTGCATGATTTTTCTGTTTGCAGATAACTGTGCACCCAATGAAGCCTCTGAAACTGAGATGCAACAAAGTATGGATCAATTCTCTGCTGCCTGTGCTAATTTTGGCCTAGTAATTAACACTAAAAAAACACAGGTGCTCCATCAGCCACCACCACACCATCCATATGTGGAACCATTCATTAGTTACAACAAATGGAGAAGTTTTTAGTGCTGTGGATAAGTTCACTTACCTTGGTAGTATACTTACCATGGATGTACACATTGACGATGAGGTTGATGCATGCATTGCCAGAGCTAACTCAGTGTTTGGGAGGCTCCAAAGAAAGGTTTGGGAGAGAAGAGGTATTAGACTGACTACCAAACTGAAGGTGTACAGAGTCCTTGTGGTGACCTCGTTGTTATATGCTTGTGAAACATGGACGGTCTACCAGCTCCATAGGAAATTGAATCGCTTCCTTTTGAACTGTCTTAGGAAGATTCTGAGGACCACCTGGCATGATATTGTACCAGACACTGAAGTCTTTACTCAAGATGAACTGCCAAATATTCAAACTATGCTTCAGAGAGTGCAACTCCGATGGGCTGGCCACGTTGTTCAAATGCAAAATGTACATTTACCAAAAAGACTATTTTGTGGAGAACTTGCATGGTGATCAGATGGTGGCCAGAAGAAGCGACACAAGGACACTCTCAAGATCTCTCCCAAGAACTTTGAATTTGACTGTGCAACATGGGAGACACTGGCACAGGACTGCTCAGCATGGCATGCCCAAAAAGAAAAGGTGCCGTGCTCTTTGAGCAAAGCAGAATTGAGATAGCACGAAGTAAATGCAGGATGCGCAAATTTGGTATATCCACCCCAAATATTCAAAAGGACTATCTGTGCCCACTCTGTGGTAGAGCATTCCTGAGGTCATATTGGTCTGATCAGCCAGTCGGGCACAATGAAATTTCACTTTACAATGGTGATGTCATTTTGGTCCTTTCCGGAGACGAAGGACAACAACCACCTCCAAGCAAAACAATTTCCTGCATTGGCCTTGTCCTAAAATGTATGTCTCATTCAGCATTGTGAATTCATTACATTTTTGCCAGGAGGTTTATAGGATGATATGGTATATAGGATGGTATATAGGAAGACTGATGATCTTCTAGGGTCACAACTGATCACTACATTGGTCAGAAGGTCATTATGTCCTCCTATATAAATATAGGTAATATAGCTATAGATGTAAGCATACATATGTGGGTGTATGTGTATTTGCTATTGAGTCATTTCAGTAGTGTCCAACTTTCCATGACCCCATTTTGGAGGTTTTCTTGGCAAAGATACCAGAGCAGGTTGCCATTTTCTTCTCCAGATCATTTTACAGATGAAGAAACTGAGGCAAACAAGGTTAAGTGACTTGACCAGGGTCTCACAAATAGTAAGTATCTGAGGCAAAACTTGAATGTAAGTCTTCCATCACCTAGCTGCCTGCATGTGTATGTATATACACATACATGTGTGTAGGTACAAATGATATTAATATTTATAAATCATGTATAGCTTTTATATATGTGTATGTAGACATATACATATATATGAAAAATAAGTTTATCTAGTTTATATAGAGATATAGCTATACATATATAATTTCTTTATACAATATAGATAGTTCATGTCTTTTTTCAGGAACTCTGTTGTAGAAAGAAAGTACAACTCAGTCATTCTCTCAAGAAATAAGTTCTTTTGTCTTTTATGTCTATGCTCAGTCCCGCTCTAAACTGATGGTTAACACTCCAGGATGACCGTTGATAGCCAAGTCTTCTAACAGACTCCTCACAGATGACAGTTAAGCTTCCTAAATTTCATCCCTTCTTAAAGGTACAGTAAAAGTAACCAATATCTCTATGGCAGGGTAGGAATTAAAGTTGTAGTAGAATTTGCAACATGTAAAGTACTGCATTTAAATCTGATTGCTCACCATTTCCAGCTTGAATTATTGCCTGACAACTTGAATAAATCCAAAGTAGTGTGAAAGTAAGACATTCCCCTTTCCATTTGTCTATTGTGTTTTCCATGTTAATGCTTCTGATCAAATGTATCTGGTGTCATTTTTCACAAATTACCAACATTTGAATTTAAAATAGTTGTTAAAAGCCAGTTTAAAATAGCTCTATCACATTTGGTAGAAAGAAAAAAAAATTTAATTGTTTGAATACATACCAGCAGAAGAGGAAGTATTTGGAGAGTAAGTGACTTTTGGAAACAGAGACAGTAATATTTGCTAAGTTAATGAATTCTCATATGCTACACACACAATCCTAAGTCCCATGTTAAATAAAAAGCCTCTTTTCCCTCAAATTCTCAATTTCCACATTAAATAGGTTTGTCCCCAGGAATGGATATGTTGAGGGTTTAACAGACATTGGTGTAGGGCTTCCAGGGGAGAGAGAGAGAGAGAGAGAGAGAGAGAGAGAGAGAGAGAGAGAGAGAGAGAGAGAGAGAGAGAGAGAGAGAGAGAGGAAGAAGAAGGAGGAGGAGGAAGAAGAGGAGGAGGGAAGGGAGGGGAGGGAGGACAAGGGAGGGAAAGGGAGGCAGGAGACAGAGACAAACAGAGAGTCAGAGACATACAGGGAAGGAGACTGGATAAATTCACTTGATTTCAGTTTATAAAACAAACCATTCATTTAAAAATAATCATGAAGTAATCACTACAGAATAATGTAACAATCATTCTTTGAAGAAGGATGGAATTAATTGTCTACCAGGGATCTCAAATCATTCAGATAAGTCCTTTGCATCAAGAAAAAACTGTATTTAAAAGACATTCAGAAAGACTGGTTTCTCAGCTGTCTTTGTGGTTCCAGTGTTATATAACTCTTAGGGTCTCAGAAGTTCAATCAATAAGAGCTTATTAAGCACCCACTATGTGCCAGAAACTCTGATGGGTGCTGATGATACAAAGACATAAATGAAAGAGACTTGTCCTCTATGATTAAATTCTGTGAAGGGAGAAAACATTTATTTATACATATATATAAATGTGTATGCATATACATTTATAAATATATAAAATTATAGACAAAATAAATACAAGGTTATTTAGAGTGGGAGGCACTACGAAGTAGGGAAAAGCTTCAAGTAGAAGATGGCATTGAGTGAAGTCTGAAGGAAAGTAGAAATTATAAGTGCTGAGGGAGTGCATTTTAGTTATGGACACAGACATGGGAAATGGAATGTTGTAGGTGAGATTGGTTGGACTAAAGAAAACAAAGAAAGGAATGATTAATAAGCTCAGAAAAGTAGGTTGGGACTGGCTTGCAAAAGACTTGAAATAACCAAATAGAAAGACTTGCATTTATTCCTCGAAGTAACAGGTAGCTGGAGTCTATTGAACAGGACAATGATAAGGCCAGACCTGTGCTTTAGGAATTATCACTTTGGCAGCTAAGTGGATGGCCTAGATCTCTCCAGTTACAATTTAAACCTATTCCTTTGTCTCACCCTTAGAAGAAATGAAAGACAAAAGCCTTGCAAAAGCGCTATGATATTCCTACATTTACAAAAACTCCAAGTCTTTTCTTGGCTTTTTCTCCACCAGTGAAATTGAACTGCACTCTTCTAGGATCCCTAAAAATAAATGCCCCACTTGGAGAACAACCCAGACAGTTCTCCATGCACACAGTGGATCAGATGCAGTGGAATGATTTGATTGCCCATTGTGGACAGTTTTCACAACAGGGCAGGTGGCAGGTGACCCCAAATACCACAGATAGATATTGTTTCAGACATTAGAATTTAAATTTGCGAAACACTGCTGTCATAGTTACAGAGCTGAACAGCAAGCAATTTATTCTAGATCTCTGGGGTTCCGCATAAAGTCTAGGCCTGTTGAAAATAACTTTTATAGAAAGGATAAAGAAATGAACAAAATTCTGGTTTGGGATAAAACTGTGACACTAAGTTTCAAGACCAAAACATATGTACGACAGAGATCAATTTCCAAATTAACTAGTGTACTGCTTACACTTCTATTGTCATTCTTCCCCATTCATCTCTAGTATCACAGTAAACCCATTCCCTCATCTCACCATTAGAAGAAATAAAAGACAAAAGAGTTGCCAAGGTACTCTCCTACTTTCCTCGAAGTCACTGGTACATGTCATGGAAAGAGAGTTCTGGATGTTAGGAGTAAGTATGAATTTCATGCTTATCTTTTCTCTACCTAGGACTCACCATCAGCCAATATATTCACTTAATGGTAACTACAGTCATAGGAACCTTACTGATATCAACAAATGCTCCATTAGCATTAAAAAATAATATATTTGGTGCTTTTCTTGATTGAGATATTAAAACCTTGTTTGTCATTGTGTATCAACCAAGTACTGTCAGGAGAAAATGTGGTTAGAAATATGAAATATATTTAGGGATGAGAATTCAATGAAGTGTAAACAACCTGAAGGAAAATATTTTTCTGTCCATTTCACTTAAAAAATGTCTCCTTCTAGATGGGAAGGAAGGAATGAAACAAGCAGTTATTAGTCACCAACTATGTGCCAGGCACTGTGCTAAGTATTTTACAAATATTGTCTCATTTTATCCTCACAACAACCCTAGGATGTGGGTGCTATTATTTTCTCAATTTTATAGATGAGAAAATGGAGGCAGAGACTAAGTGACTTGCCCAATGTAACATTGCTAGTAAATTTCTGAGGCTGGATTTGAACTCCAGTCTTCCTGATTCCAGACTTAGCATTTTATCCCCTCGGCCACCTAGAGGCCCAGACAGTACCCAAATGTTAATTGGCCACCCTGTTTAATGCCATACTCTACTCTCCATTATGGTAGAGTATTTAGATTTACTAATAGATGCCAATTGTCACATAATTATGACACCATAAAATATAATTGAGAGAGGTAGAGAGACAGTCTGCCAAAAAAAAAAAAGATTTGTGTTGAAGTCCATTGTCTGACATGTATGATGTTGTGACCTTTACACTGATTTTGTGACCCTCAACAAGTGTCTTTACTCACTCCTTGTTTAGGAACCCATCATCTCTTGCCTAAAAGATCATAAAATCTCTCTTACTGACCTCCCTACCATAGTTCTCTCCTCTTCCCAAACCATCCTTCAAACAGCTACCAAACTGATTTTTCTAAAGGACGAATAGGATCATATCACTCTCTTACTTCAGGGTAGGTAATAGAAAGCTATTACCAACAGGACCAAACAGAAACTCCCCTGGCATTCAAATCCCTTCACAAGCTGACTCTGACCTACCTTTCCAGCTTTATTACACCTTACTCTCTTCCACACATACTGAGGTATGTCTCCACCTGATTTCTTGCTCTTCTTTCCTTCATGGAACTCTGCCTTCCAGTTCTGTGTCATTGCACCAGCTGTCTCCCATGCCAAGAATGCATTTCTTTGTAATTGATGGAGCAAAGATGAAAGGACCTTCTACTCACCTGCCTTCATCAGTGGAGCTCCTCTTTTCTACTAATAAGTGTTTGGATCCATTCCCCAATTGTTACCACGCCACCAACTCCTCTTGCTTTCTCCAATTCCAATAATACTGACCCATGCTCCCACTACAAAGGGACAAACTTTCCTCCCCAAACCTTATCATATATTCCTCATTGCTATCTATCCCAACCCTATCCCTCCTCCCTTCAACATTTATCTGCCCACCTTTTTCACTTTGCCTGGCTTCCCTAGTTTCATTCCAGTCCTAACTAAAACCTCACCTTTTACAGGAAGACTTTTCCAATCCTCCTTAATTCTATTGTCTTCTCTCTGTTGGTCATTTCCAATTATTTGTACATATTTGTTTGCTGGTTGTCTCCTTGAGAGCAGGGATTGTCTTCTGTCTTTCTTTGTATCGTCATTGCTTGGCACATAATAGGTACTTAAAGTGGCCTTTCCTGATTTGCCTAGATGTTAGTCCCACCACTACCCAATGTCTAATCATTTTGTCCTTTGTGTATACATTCCACATGTATTTATCTTTAAATGTTGTCTCCTTTATAGAATGTAGACTTTAAGGCAAGAATTATCCTACTTTTGCCTTTGTATCTCCAATGCTAAGCACAGTATCTGGCATTTAGCAGGCATTTAACAAATAATAGATGATTGGAAAAAATGGACAAGATGGACAACTATGGATAGGTTACAGTTTGTACCACCGGAGACAATAGCAACATGGATGAGATCACAGATACATTGACATTGCTGTGTTTGTTCTTTGTTCTCAAAGAGGACCATGACATCAAGGAATGATGACATGACTTGCAGCTGACTTTGATTTGAGTGAGGGAAGGCTGTTCAAGGTCACCAGCCTCAGTTTCTCCTCCAGGGTTACCTGGGTTCATTGGTCAGATATTCATCAAGATGACTGGAGATGGCCCGGGATGCTGTGGGAGACCCTGGCCCTTTTAGGCTAAAGTCTTTTCAGGTTCTTACTTTGAGTGACATGATGCACATTCAGCAAATAAGTCTCTTTAAGTAATTGTTCAAGAGATAGCCCCTTTAATAAAAAAAATCAAACTGGGAGGCAAAGACCCTCTGGGTTCCTGGCCAGAAGAGAAACAGTTACTACTTAGTATTCACATTGACTCTGTGCTAGGAGGTCAGGGACCTATTGTCCAATCTATGAACTCCAGAGTGAATTGGGCTTAAGGCTTGGTCTTTGGGAAAGAAATCTAATCAGTAAACCCAAAGGAAAAAAGGCAGCTTTTGGCCATTGAAATGTGCCATTAGTGAGCAGAGCACCCCCAGGTAAGGAGGGAGGAGAGAAGAGGGAAGGGTAAGAGCTGCTACTCACTCACGGTTTGTATTTGTCCTTCATTCTCAAAGAGGATCATGTCATAATAGTGTATTGGAAGGAGTACAAAATGAGAAAGTAAGACCAATTGATCAATAAAAATCATAGAGAATACAAAATCTTAAGATTTAGCCTCAGCCCACAAGAAGCTATTAATCAAGGTAATTAAGCCATCAAGGAACAAGATAGAGTAAGAATAAAATTCTCTTAAGGCCAAACAATGCCACTTCTCTTCAATTTTTTTTGTAAAGAAATTTCCCAACACTATAGCCTTGTTGGATCTAATATCTGGATCCTTTCCAAGTCTTCAATATCTCTTTTAAGTCCCAAGGCTCCAAAAAGAACACCCTCCTCTATGTCAGAACAGTTCAGTTGAAGTAACTAAAAGCTAAAAATGAAATGAGGAGAAAACAAATTATACCACTTTTTATTTTGTTTGTCCATACATCCTTCTCTGTGGCCAGAGGTTGCTAAGTGAAAATTACTTTTCAGTGAAAACCTGTTCTGATAATTAAGAATTTAGCAATGGCTCCATGTTCAAAAGATTGCAAAAAGAACTCTTTATGTAACTAATTATATTTGAGGGCTAAAGTATTTACCGTATTTGTTTTTAAAAGCCCTTCATTCCAAATCAAGAGAGCCTTGGTTTAGTCCTTGTTTGTACACTTTGCTTTTGTATTTGTTTGTTTCCGTGATCCTAAACTTGACAAATACCACCACACGCTAACATTTCTATATATAAAGAACAGAATGAGAAGAATGTGTGTATATCAAATGATAAATCTCTTTTGCTTATAGCTTTGTTTTTTAATATAAAATGTGGTTTAAAAGTTGTCCTGTATCCTCATGAAATTCTCTTATGTGTTTTTTTAAATACTCAGTGACTTCTTAATCTTCTTCTAGTATTTTTCTTTTTCCCTCTTCCCCCTTCCCTTCCCTTTAGCTTCCTCCATTCTGTCCTTCTCCTTTTCCTTCTTCTACTCCTTCTCCATGTACTGGTTTTTTTTATTCCTCTTGTCCTCCTCCTCCTTCCCTTCCCTCTTCTCCTTAACCTTCTAAGTTATCAAGACACTATTTGTATCACAGAATAAATTTGGTACATTCCTTTTAATTTCATTTTTGTAACTGGTTTATGTAATCCTAGAACTAATTGAGTGTTCACTTGTTAATCCATCAGGCCCTTGCTAGTTCACTTATGACATTCAATTTCTTTCTCAGAGATTATGTTCCTTAAATTCCCTTTCTTCTGTTGATTTGAATGCTACTTTTTTTTATAAATGTTCATCTACTTCATTTATCAGTGTTTTGGAAAAATAAGTTGGCAAAAAAGTTTCTAGTAATTTCCTTTCCTCTTCATTTGCTGTAATTTTTTTTTGTTTTTGTTTCTAATGCTGAGAATTTAGTTGTTCCCTCTTCTAAAAATCAGATAAGCTAATGTTTTACTTATTGTATCAAAATTTTCTTTTTTAAAGTGAGCTTCTAATTTTATATGTTAATTGAATGATGTTTTTGCTTTCAACTTTACTTTTTTATTCTTGGAATTTTTATTTTGTTCTTTAATTGGGAGGGGTTTTTTTGGTTACTTTTCTACTTTTCATTTTTTTAGTTGTATGCATATTTCATTTATTTGTTTTTATCACTCTTTTGCTGATAAAAGTGTTCTAGGAAAAATAAATTTCTCCCTAAGGACTGTTTTGGCTACTTCCCCAAAGTGTTATTTCATTTTCATCATATTCTTTGATGAAATTTTCAATTTTTTCTGTGATTTATTCTTTGATATACCAATTCTTTAGGGTTGATGTCAAATTTCTATTTCATTCTAATCCAGTCTTAAAAGCCCTTCATTGATTATAATGTTAATGTATTGTAGTCAACAAAAGATGTATTTAATAACTCAGCTTTTCTACATTTATTTATGAAGTTTATATTCCCTCACACTTATCATTTTTTGTAAAGGGGCCACTGAGAAATATGCATAACCTTTTCCATTCCCATTCATTAATCATCAGACAACTATCCTACTGAACTTTTGTAAAATTCTATTCAGGTCCTTACCTTCTTTAATCAGTCTTTTTTGTTCAGTTTTATAGTTCTAAAAAGGATACACTGAGATCTCCAACTAAGAGAGTTTTGCTCTCTCTCCCTGTAATTTGCTTATTTTTTGTTTAAGTAAACTTTAATGCTATGATACCTCTTTAATACACACTAATCATTAATATCAATTCTTGGCCAATGATACCTTTAAGCATACTTAATTTTCCTACTTAACTCTTTGATCAGTATTTTTTTACTTTTGTCTTCTCTGAGATTATGATTTCTTTCCCTACTTTTTAAATAAAATAAAATCTGCTCCTTCATTCATGAATCTTAATTTCCAGTGAATTTCTTATAAATAATACATTGTTAGTTCTTGCTTTCTAATCCATTCTTCCATCCCCTTCCATTTTACAAATGAGTTCATCCTCTTAATATTCATAATTAATTGTATATTTCTCTTGATCACATCCTCATGCTATTTCCTCTCTTTGTTCCCTGTTCGTTCCCCTCTTTTTAGGGCATGCTTTCCTTGGTTGTACACCTTTCTCTATTGAAATATCAGATTGCAAAATTTGCTTTTCTATATTGTATTAGGTTTCAAGTCTTGCATGACCCAGCGTATAATCCCTTTACCTGAATTGTTTCTTTCTGGTTTATTGTAGTATTTTTTTTTTTCACATAGAAGCTCCAGATTTTAGTTCTTACATTCCTGAGAGTTTCCATGTTAAGGTTTCACTCACTTCACTTCTAGTAGATCTGGCACTGAGCACTGTTTTCAGGGAGTCTGATAATTATCAAATTATCTCTCTTTGGCCTATTTTCCAGGTCAGTCTTTTTATAGTAGATAAAATACCTTTTCTTTTCGTTTTTCAATATTTAATTATGTTCTATTTATTATTGTGTCATAATTTATTTTTGTTCAATTCCAGTTTCATGGCAAAGTTTCCTATCTATTGTTCTCACTTATTTTTTGTCCTTTCAATTCTTTATTTCAGAGCTTTTATTTCACTTATTCTTGCAAATTTTTTTTAAATTTGTGCTTCATTTCTTCAAGGCACCTTCGGAGGTTAAATCTTTTCTTTTCCCTCTGAGAAACTGCTTGTAGTTCTTATGCAGTTATATTCTTCACCCTTGTTTGTATCTTGGATATCTCTGGATCCAGGATATTTTCTTCAAGTATCCTATTTACTATTATCTCCAGCCCCAGTTCCTAGTTTGAGATTTGAGCTTGAGCTAAGGTCTACCTTCTCCTACACTGTTGGATAGGATTTTGTTGCTATTGTTATTGTTGTTGAGTTATTTTAGTCATGTTTAACTCTCCATATGCCCATTTGGGGCTTTCTTACCGATACCGGGGTAGTTTGCCATTTCCTTATCCAGTTCATTTTAGAGATGAGGAACTAAGGCAAACAAGGTTAAGGGACTTGCCCAGGGTCATACAGCTAGTAAGTGTCTGAGGCAGGATTTGAACTCAGGTCCTCCTGACTCTAGGACTGAGCCACCTAGCCCAGTTTTTACTTACCATAATTTTCTAGATTACTGTCATGTCATTCCCTTGGATGTGTCAGCACTCAGGAAGTTGGTTTTAAGTGCTCCCCAATCGTCTAGATTCAGAGAGCTATAGCCTTCAGTGGGACTCTGGATTACTCATTTCATAATGCTACAATCTTCCACTGTCTCTGCAACATCCTGATCTGAGCACTTCTGGTTCCTGGATCCTGTGTCCATGAGCAGAGGTCAGAGTTACATGGATTTTTGACATTCATTCCCCTTCCACAGAATTTTGTTCATCTGGCAGGACTTCTTGCCTTTTGAAACAGAGTAATGTAAATAGTTGGAGCAATATTTATTGTCCATAGATAGGTAAAGCCAATATGATAAAAGATAACAATTTTATCTAAATAATCTATTTATTTGATGCCATTCCAATTAAATTACTAAAAAAGTTATCTTACTGAACTAGAGAAAATAATAACATTTGGTAGAAGAAAAGGTCAAGAATTTAGAGGAAACTAGGAGAAAAAGATGTAAAAGCAGGAGATTCAGCAGTATGAGACCTTAAAGCAGGCCTGCACAACCTGTGGCCCTGCAGCAACTTGTGGGACTCCAAAGGATTTCTTCTACATACTGAGGATGTTTTCCTGTATATTTTTCATAGTTGCCCTAAATCCTTTGATATGCTACAAGTAGTCCCAGAGCCATAAGTGACCTGTGGGGCACAGGTTGTGCAGGCTTGGCTTTAAGTATATTATAAGGTCAGGTCACTGTTGGAGTGTAAAATGGAAAATTTTCAATCATTTTAAATAAAAGTTTTTTTTGTATAAAACAAAACCCAGACTAGCCAAGAATAGAAGCAATTCAGAAAATTGGGAAAGGACTTTTCCATGGACAATCTCTCAAATTAGATGTGACTATGTTAGAATTCTGCTGTAATGTAGGAAACGGTGAGCTGGTTGATTTAGAAAAAAATATGGTAAGATTTGACCCTATGAAGGAAGATGCTATCCATCTCCAGAGAAAGAGATAACAAATGGAAATATGCATATTACAATCATTCATATATATGTATGAGTATATATGCCTGTGTATGTGTATGTTTATCCACTTTTAATTGTGGGCTTCTTTAGGGCCAGGGGGTTGGAAGGGAGGGAAAAAATAAAGTACAAAAGACACATTTCTTGTTGGTTGTTGCTGTCCTTTTTTCTAGAAGAGGACCAAAATAACATCACAATACTAGAGTCAAGTTTCAGTGTGTCTGACTGTGACTAATCAGACTAATACAAACTCAGAATGCTCTACCACAGGTTGGGCACAAATAATCAGGGAGAACATTTGAGGTGGATTCTCCAAATTTGCACATCCTGCAATTCCTTTGTGCTGTTTTAGCTCTGCTTTGCTCAACACCCTTTCTGATGTGGGCACATCATGCTAAGCGATCCTGGGCCAGCATCTCCTGTGTTACACAATCAATTCCAAAGTTCTTAAAAGAGACCTTGAGAGTATTGTATTGCTTCTTCTGACCACCATGTAAACACTTGTCCTGTGTGAGTTCTCTATAAAATAGTCTTTTTGGCAAGTGTATGTTTTGCATTCAAACATTGTGGCCATGCCATTGGAGTTGCACTCTCTGAAGCAGAGATTGAATGCTTAATAGCTTAGCTCGAGAAAGGACCTCAGTGTCTGGTATCTTATCCTGCCAGGTGATCTCAGAATCTTATCAGACAATTCAAATGGAAATGATTCAGTTTACTGGCATGGTACTGGTATACTGTCCAGGTTCCATAGGCATACAACAATGAGGTCAGCACAACAGCTCTATAGACCTTCAGTCTGGTAGTCAATCTAATACCTCTTCTCTTCCATAATTTCCTTCTGAGTCTCCCAAACACTGAGCTAGCTTTGGCAATGCATGTGTCAACCTCATTATCAATGTGTACATCCCTGGAAAGTATGCTACCAAGGCAAGCAAATTTATCCACATCATTCAAAACTTCTCCATTTGCAGTAACTGATGGTTCCACATATGAATGATGTAGTGGTGTCTGATGGAGCACCTGTGTTTTCTTGATGCTAATTGTTAGGCAAAAATTAGTATACGTAGCAGAGAATTGAGCCATACTTTATTGCATCTCAGCTTCAGAGGCTGCATTGAGTGCACAATCATCTGCAAACAGAAAATCATACACCAACACTCCTTCCACTTTGGTCTTGGCTTGTAGTCTTTTCAAATTGAAGAATTTGCCGTCACTATGGTAACAGACCTTGTTGCTGTGCTCATCCTCACTGAAAGCATTTGACAACATGTCTGAAAACATGGCTAAATGCTTTGATTTCATTTCATTCAAAACAATGGCTTAATGACAACATGGCTAAAAAAGCATGGAAGCAAGCACACAGCCTTGTTGCACCCCATTGGTGACTGGAAAAGCATGAGAGCCTCATCCATTATCTAGAACCTGGGCAAGCATGCCATCATGAAATTGAAGTACAATGTGGATGAACTTCTCCAAGCAACCAGATTTTGACATAATTTTCCATATAAGCTTTCATGACTGACATTAAAGGCCTTGGTCAGATCTACAAATGTTGTGTACAGATCTCTGCTCTGCTCCTGACATTTCTGCTTGAGTTGTCAGGCAGCAAATACCATTCCTCAGCCGTTTATGAAGCCACACTGACTTTCAGGTATATGACCATCTTCCAGATGAAGGATCAGCCTATTAAGGAGAACTCTAGCAAGAATCTTGCCAACATTGTCTAAGAGAGACATCCCTCTGTGATTGTCACAGGACAATCTATTTCCTTTACCTTTATAGAGATGGATGATGGAGGCATCCTTGAACTCCTGGGGGATAACCTTCTCTTGCTATATAACCTGGAACATTTCAGTTAGTTTTGATGTGAAAAATGGACCCCCCCCCCCCCCCTTGTAAAGCTCAGCTGGAATATAATCAGCACCAGATGCTTTGCCACTTGAAAAGAGCTAATGGCACTCAAAACCTCTTATTCAGTTGGAGATTCAGCTAGGGAGATTGACTTCAACCTGAGGTATACAGTCAATGCCCTCATCATTGATTGATAGTGGTCTGTTGAGAACCATGGAAGTGTTCAGCTCATTTCTCTAGGATCATGTCCTTATCACTAATCAATGTGACTCTATCAACACTGGGTACTTGAGATGCACCATAGGTCTTTGATCCATAAGTAACCTTCAGGGCATCATAAAAGCACTTGGTATTGTTACTATTAGCATAAAACTGAATTTCTGCTTCCTTACTGAGTTCAGAATCCTGAATCTCTCTAAGCTTGACTTGTACTTTACTTTAGATGGAATTAAATGCTGCCTTCTTAGAGATGGATAGATGAACTATCTTGTTGGAGTTCTCATTTTTCATTTATCAGCTTCTGAATTTATCTATCATTTTTATAAAACCAGTTTTGATGTTTGCAAGTGACAAGCAAATGCAGCAATATACAACAAATCTCTGAAAGCTACCCTTGTTGCCAACTGTGTGTTGGTTCAACTTTCCCTCCAAGTTAGCAATAAACTATTCCTGCACAGAGAAGAGCTCAAATTTTTTGGCATTAGTTCTTCTGGAAGTCATTTTGCCTTGGGGACCTGCTTTTGTTGAATGTGAATATTTAACTTTGAGAGGATAAGTCTGTAATCAGTCCAGCACTCAGCACCACACATTGCTGTCATCATTCTCACATCCTGTCTGTGTCTTCTCATGACAATCACATAGCTCATTAAATGCCAATGTTTGCTGTGAGGGTGCATTCACAAAGTTTTATTGTGTTTAGGTAAATGGAAGGCAGTATTGGTGATAAGAAGATCACAAGTTGCACAAGTGTTCAGGAGTAAATGACGATTGCTATTGCTGTTTCCAATTCCACTCCTCCCTAGGATTCCTTGCCAAGTCTGGCAGTCTGAGCCTACACTAGCATTACCATCACCCAGAATTATAAGCTCATTGTCTTTTGACACATTGATGATAAGGGTCTCCAGGTCCTCATAAAATTTTTCTTCAGGGTTTGTCATGGTGGGAACATAGGTGCTGAGAATGGTGGTGTGACGTTTTCCTGCAAGTGGCAATTACAATGTCCTAAGCCTGTCATTCATTCTATTACAAAACCTACACCAGCTCCCTTTACTGCAGCCACTCCAGAAAAACATGTATCCAACTCCAACTTCAGTATGCTGGTCTTCATTTGCCAGCCTTGTTTCACTCAGAGATGTTTAGGGAACAAAAAAAAACCTACAAGGAAGCAAAGAAAAGTTGGGCAGTTTTGAAAACAACGTGTAGTATTTATTATATAGGGTTTTTTTAACTGAGATTTGTTTTGTCCTCTAATGTTCTGCTGTGTACATAGCAGTATTCTTTTTCTATCATTTTATATTTAAGTTTAGAATGAATTTAAAATTTACCAAAAAGAAAAAAAAACAGAATAATGAAGGCTTCAAAAGTCTATGAAGTGTCTCAGATCTGGAAATAAATATGGTTTGTTTACCTGCATTTGCTCTACATTTTCTGGCAAAACCTTTTTCCTTTCCCCAATGAACTTAAGCTGCTGGCTATCTTTTTTTTCAGTTCTGAGCTCTCTGAAGACGTTCACTGTGCCTTCTCTCTGGATTCCTTTATTATTATCAGTCTCATGCTCTTTTTAAGTCTTTGACAGAGGGGAAAGCTGAAACCCTCTGTGACCAATCACCCAGTAATCTTATCCAGAAGTCTTTATTGTATATTTCTTTGATCATATCCTAATGTTATATCCTCTCTTTATTTCTTATTTCCCTTTTTTAAGGGTATATTTTTCTTGGTTGGATGCCTTTCTCTTTAGTCATTGAAACATTATATTGTCAAATCTACTCTCCTTTATTGTAGTAGATTTCAAGTCTTACATGATCCTGTCTATAAACCCAGGGTACTTGAATTCTTTCTTAGTGGCTTATTGCAGTATCGTTTTTTTTCTTTCACTTATTGGACATTACAGAAAAGATTAAGTGTACTTCCAGCCTGAAGCATTTTTAACAACCATTATAATTAAAATTGAGGCTCCATGTGTAAAGTCTGAAGCCATAGAAATTTTAAAATATGGAGAAAATTGGTTTGGGAATGGAAGATGGCAAAGAGCAGAAATAATTAAACTCCTTCAAAAAGGCATCATCATAGTGGTCCAGACACAGAACTCCAAGCCTGAGACCCCAGGCTTGAATTCTAGCCCTATTGTCTGTTGGCTGTTGTGTAGAGCAAGCCACTAACCTTTCTGAGTCTCAGTTTACTCATCTGCAAAATGAAGAATTTGGATCAAATGATATCTAAAGTCTCTTCTAATACTAAATCCTGTGATAAGAGGCCACCATTGTGTGATAACTTGGTATGATGACAATATATAGTCAGTGGGGTATAGTGGATAGAAAAACAGCCTTCAGTTTAGGAAGTCCAGAGTTCAAGTCTTACCTCTGACACATCTTGAATATATGGCCTACGACAAATTATTTTATCTTGTAGTGGCCCAAGCAAGAAACAAACAAAAACGGTATAAAGATGCTAATCTTTCATAGAAAGAGTTTCCCAGTTAAGAATTCATTATACCAATAAAATTACAAATCCAATTTTTAAAAAAAAGCATCGGGCCAGGCCTAGGGGTTGGAGGTCTAAGACTTGTTACAGCATGAACTCTTTTTTCACATCATGGCAGCAAAGTCTAGCCTTTTCCACTGCAAAATATTATATTCCTTTCACTCTTTCCCCCATTCACATGCTCCCAAAGAACTTCAACAAAGCCTTGATTAACCAGAACACTCAGAGAATGGGAGACTCTATTAATTGAATATTTGGTTAATGCAGAAAGGCATTTTTTTTTTGTTTCAAATCTCATGGAAAATCTCTCTAAAATAAATTACTTTGGTGAATACCCTATAGTGAACATAATTGAATCTTTAACAATTGAAGTTTTTGCAGTACAAGGAGACCATCTTTCTGGACAGCACTGTTAATGATTGCAGGACTTCAAAAATAGATTAATGTAGATCAAAAGTTGTTAACCTTGTTTGTGTCATGGACCCTTTTGACAGTACAGTGGAACCTATAGATCTCTTCTTGGGGAAAATAAAAATTTAAATAAGAAGGCAATGTTAAGTTTCAATTAGTGGTTAGTGAAAATAAAGATGTATTTTTTTCCTCTTCCAAATTCATGGAACCCTTGGAATCTGTCTATGGAATGCACCAGACGAAGACTCCCTGAAAACAGGTTTAAATTTAATGTGCTATGATTTTAGGAATATCATGTGGAATTGGTTCTTTGTAATAAATCCCTGAGTTTGATTTTTTACATGTCTTGTTTTGTCCTTTTCATTTGTCCCTTCCTACTAAATAAAAGTGAAGCACAGGATGGGGGAAGCCGGTGATTGAATCCAGCTTTAATTATAAATTGATTTTTCCCCATTTCAAGGCTCAGAAATCTGGGATGTATCTGTTAAACCATGGCACTCACCAGTGACATTGCCATGGTTTCATAGATATATCCCAGTAAGCATTGTGGTCACAAGAGCTACTATTTTTTATGGGCAGCATTTTTCCTTGCACCCTGGCAGTGAAGTGATATCCTGTCACAGAAATGAGATGTGATAGTGTGGCCATGCCCCAGGTAATCTGCCCAAAATTACCCTGAACAGTCTTTGTAGTCAGAGAAAGATGGCTCTTAACTGTCTTAAAGCTAAAAAGCATGAGCTCTGAGAAAATACACCCCTCCCTGCCAAAATTATAGCACAGTAATTCTTTTTTGATTCTGAGAAATTGAGTGAGTAGTTGAGCCCAGCAGGAAGTTGGGGTGTGGGGAACACTAGAGAACATTGGCAGTGGGGGGAAAGTTTCCTGACAGCCCCCTTGACTGACAGATAGAACAAGAAAGATGAGCAGAGAGCCACTGATGGGCTATTCCAAAATCTCCCAGTTGCTGCAGACTTTGATTAATCTTTTATTTGATGGATGCATTTGTAAAGAAGTGCTTCTGCACTACTAACAGAAGGTTCCTCTGTCCTGCTCCACTTTCTACATTTAGGGCATTATGGGTGTCCATTTAGGGTAGCTCATTTCCTTTATAAATGAAACCAAATTTGCATTTATATAGCCCCTTTCTCACCACAGGAGTTCTTTAAAAGCTCTGCACAGCAGAATCCATTCATAAATTCAGAAATGAAACTCCATTTCCCTCTGGCAGCCATATTGTGTCCACTTTCTTTAGAACTTCAGAACACCTAAGGTGACAGTCCCAGACTGTTTAATGTATTAGACAAAGCACACAGATGAATCAGAATGAGGCAGATAGATAAAACAAGAGATGCGGGATTTTTAAAGTGTTTGTGTACTCAGATTAATCATAATGTAGATTACACCTTTGTTTTCAGTGAATCTGCTAGTGCTGATTATAATCTATCTATAGATCTGGCTAAAAAAGTATTGTCATTAAAACTGATATTCTCTTTCTTTAAAATATTGCCATTGATGGTGATGCTATCACCTTCTGTTATAGTAAAACAGAAACATGGAGCAGAGTGGAAAAGAGTTAATGTGATGACTAAGGATGTCCTTTGAATTCACATTGACATCACCTCTTCTAGGAAGCCTTTCTTAATTCAGTCATTCACTCAGCTAGCACTTATTAAGCACCTACTAAGTTCCAGGTACTGTGCTGTGTACTAAGGATGCAAAGAAAAACCAACAAAGAAAATTATTCTCTGCCCTCAAGAAGCTTAGAGTCTTATGAGGGAAGTAACGTAAACAACTATGTGCAAACAGTAAACAAGGGGACAGTCTCAAAGGAAAGGCACTGAGACTGAGAAATCTTCTACTGAAGGCAGGACTTTAGCTGAGACTTTAAGGAAGCCAGGAGGTAGAAATGAGGAG
The DNA here is from genome assembly GCF_028372415.1 of Notamacropus eugenii. Classification (NCBI taxonomy): domain Eukaryota; kingdom Metazoa; phylum Chordata; class Mammalia; order Diprotodontia; family Macropodidae; genus Notamacropus; species Notamacropus eugenii. Next base: position 375,123,977 of record NC_092876.1, on the reverse strand, counting down.
AAAGAGCATGAGGCTGGGATAGATTAATTTTCATGCATAAAACTGTACGTAAGCAGTATTGAATGCAAGAATTACATTTTGCCAAGCAGTGGGTATGTGAAGATGAAAACTGGCATAATCCTTGCCCTAAAAGATCTTATAATATAATCAGAGAGGAGGAGAAAGGATAAGAGATCTATGGAAATAAGTAGAACAGATACTTGGACAGAGTTGGATAAATTTTCCATAGGGCAAGTAAGTTGAATACTAGCTAAGCATCCTGGTATGTGTCAGTCAAGGTCTTGATAGAACTATAACAATTTGAACTGCACTAAATTGTGGGGGGAAAAAATTTAAATGAGGAGAGGATGAGGCAAGGAAAGAAAATCATCATGAGCAACATCCAGGACAGTGGAGACAGAAGTGGTTGAATTCTTTCCCCAGAGGTTACTGGTAGAAAAGTTTTGAGCAGCATGGATGCTGATGGCTACCTGTACATCTCTGGCACTGTTGGAGAAGAAAGGAGATAGAGATGGGCACTAGAGTGATGTCTGGAGAACCAGAAGATTGCCATGACCATTGGGACTGTTTCTGAAAGGGAGAAGTATATGACAGTAAACTTTAGCTTCTTAATTTATGATGGGGAATGATAACTTTGTTTGATGAGAGGTGTTGGTCCTTCTGTGATGTAGTGGGTATGATCAAATATTCATCCTCAACTATTACAAGACAGGGGAAGGAAGGATCCTACGTGTTCTTTCAATACCATCTAATGTGATGCGTTTGCAACTGGTAATTTAAACTCAACAAGGGAAGCTGACTTGTTTGGGGCATCAATTCCCTGTTAGTCATTTATTTCCTGTTCTTTCTAAGGCAAAGAACATTCTACTTTGCAAAACAAACCAACCAATAAAAAATAATCAAGATAAGATTTGAGCAACCCTGCCTTTGCTACATAATCATTTATTATTACTCCATCCACCCTAAGTAGTCCTATCTCTTCTTTGATACTTCTCTTTGTTTCAGTATAGCCTCAAACAATCCCCTTGTTCTTTTTAGTTTTATGTCTAACATCAGCTTATTCTGAGCATTAGCACACCTGACACTATTCTGACAGAACCATGTAATGCTTCGGTGGTCTCCTTTTGTTACCCTTAATTCCATCTTGTGTTTTTTTTTTCATACCTGGTTGTTTACTGACGTCCCTGTCCATTCATATTAATTCCTTTAGACAATTCCCTATATCATTGGAATATCTTCCTCATTCAATTATTTCTCTGTGTTTTTAGGATTTCAATCTTGAGAGTTTCACACTTGGCTAATTTCTTCTATAGAAATTGTAGAACATTAGATCTATACTAAACTTTCTTAAAACTCAATGAAATAGGCTCCCTCAAAATCCAGGGTCCATGTCAGAGCACATCTAATTTTCCTTTCTTTTATTATAAATGCTAAGATGGAATGGTCATTTCTACAAGGATGTCATTATTTACATCCCAGCAATCATTCCTCTTTGTTGTATCCTCTTGGTATAGACCCAAAACAGAATTTCTCTTTGTTGGTCCCTCTTTTGAAGAATCAAGTTTTTAAAACTACTAAAGAATTTATTTGGTCCTCTACTATAAGCATACAAAAGCTCCTCTAGCTATCTGTATAATTGTATCCCCCATTACTAATATCCCATACCTCTATGTCAGGCTGGTGATTTGTTTCTCAAACTCATCAGCTAATTCCTCTTTCTGTCCAGGTGTTCTACTGCATACTGAGATGACGATATTGCTTTTGTTTCTACCTGAATTGATCATCACCCAAATGTTTGTTTTTCGCTTTGTTGGGGACTTGGAGGTTCTGGGTTTTTTTAAACCATGTTTCCTCTCTCTGGTTCCAGGATTTCTTTATATATATCTTAACATACAATATTGTTCTACATTTCTTCTTTCACCTATTTTATTTCTTTATGTATAAATAAGATATATTCTTTCACCTTGACTAAAACTAATTCAAATTTACATAATAAATGAAGGTTTACAAGGCGTTCTTCTTCCAACAACCCCATGTAATAGATGGTATAGGTACTATTGTGTGTGTGTATATATATATATGTATACATATATGTATACATATATACACACACACACACACACACACACACACACATATATATAGACCTCAGAAGCCATCTAGTCCAACTCTTTCATTTTAGAGATGATTGAAAACTGACTCCCAGAGAGGTTAAATAACTTACTCAAGGTCACAAGAACAATATTAAAGTCGAGATTTGAACCCAATTCCTCTGACTCAGGAGCCACTTTTTCTACTACATACTCTTAGTATCACAACGACCTAGCATCCAAAGGATCATCTGGAGTATATATGTATGTATATATAATACCATTATATTCCAGTTTTGATTTCATCCCATGAAATCTCAGGGATAGCAATGAAGTCAAATTTCTATCCTTGAATCAGGAATAACCATACCTATTGTCTACACTATACTCATATGCATATCAACTTCTGCAGCTATTCATCTTCTCACTGGTTGCTTTTTTGGGCATTGTTTTCTGAACACATATGGGTTGTCTCTATGACTATCCTTCTTCCTTAACTGTAATTGCTCTTTATAACATCTGACTTGATGGATATGTATAGCCATTTTTCTCTTTCTTATTTTAGTTTTCTTTATTCATTCTGAAGACAGAAGGTTAGATTACCTTATCAAATCCAATTTTTCATGTAGTACAGTCTGTCTACTACTCAGCTGTGATGTGTATTAAGATGATTGGTCAATAATATGAATGCTACAGTTTTTGAAGTTGCTAATAATGATATGACAACCAGATAAAATGTATTATTATATAAAGGTAGGACTACTAATTTTGATTTAGAAATATGCTATTACTTGTGTAAAAAGCAAGACAAAACATACTACTTTACTTTGTTTTTTCCTTAACAGAGTTAATATTTTTTGAAAATGATTTCATTATTACTTTGGATCTGCTATGAATACAAAGTCAACAGCAAAAATCTGTGGTAAATGTCGCAAAAATCCACAGCATCTTTAAACATGAATTTCTGAACTGCCAACCACACTTCCAAGAAGCCTCAAAGTAGTGACTTTGCCAAAAAGAGAAAAAATAGTGAGTTTTTTTCAATACTTGAAATAAAAATAAAATTATGAAGACCTCATATAGTCAGAAACCAGCATTCTGGGAAGAATAATAGACAAAGAGTCAGAAGACCTGCCTGAGCACTAATCCCAGTTTTGAAGCTTCATGACCTTGGGAAAAATCCACTTACCCTCTCTTAAGTCTTGATGTCCTCATCAATAAACCAGGAATAATAGTCATTGCCCCACCTATCTCAGAATGGTTGAACATCAAATGAGAAAATATATTTGAAGGTTCCTATAAAACACTAAATATAAATATAGGCTAATGTCATTACTGTATTGTTATTAGATAATTAATGAGTGTTGCTGGTACTACTCGGACAAGTCAAAGAAGTCATTTGTGTCAAGTTGATTTACTGACAAAACTAAACTTACTTACTAACCTAAAACCATCCTGTAATAAAAAGCTGCCATGTTTTTTAGACTTGTAGGGAATCTCCCTTTAGTTGAACATTGAGGGTCAGAAATATATGCTCATTTCACACCTTGCGAAATTCTTTCCTGGAAAGATGGAAAAACTAGGTCACTTTCCATAACAGAGATGTAGATAAATGAATTTTAAAATTCTTGGAAAAGAATTTCTTATTATCCATCCAAAAAGAGGAAGAAGGAAGAGAAAGAAGGAAAGAAGGAAAGAAGGAAGGAAGGAAGGAAGGAAGGAAGGAAGGAAGGAAGGAAGGAAGGAAGGAAGGAAGGAAGGAAGGAAGGAGGGAAAAGAGATAGGAAGGGAGGGAAGGAAGGAAGGCCTTACTAAGCCTTACTATGCACCAAGCACTGTGATAAGCATCAGAAGGTCATAGAGCTAAAGCTAGAATGGACCTCGCAAGCCGTATTTTTCATTTTAGAGATGATTGAAAACTGACTCCCAGAGAGGTTAAATAACTTACTCAAGGTCACAAGAACAATATTAGAGTCAAGATTTGAACCCAATTCCTCTGACTCTACTACATATTCTTAGTATCACAATGACCTAACATCCACAGGATCCTCTGAAGTTAGAAGACACTATGGGAGGGCTATATCCCAGCACCATCTAAATCAAAGTACCTCTCCTTGGGGACTCTCTAGTTCCTATGCATACTCTTAAAATACTCCAGGGGAAAAAAAATGGATATTTCCTGATTAGCTTACGTCCATAGGCAATCACATCTAGAGACTTAACGTGAAAACCAGGTTTATTACAGGAGAAATGAACATTCATGTGGAACCCAAAGAGTTCACAGTCCTTACAGAAGTTTGCATATTTATGAAAGTGCAACAAAAAGAGGAGAAAAAAACAGGAAGGAGCATGGCATGGGAGGAAAAAGGTGCAGTAACTCTTCCCAAAGGAGAGGAGCAAGGTGATAGCAAAAGCCACATTCTTTTCCCTTGGGAACTGCTAGACCATGAAGCTAGGAGGGTGTGCTTATCTATAAATAACCCCAGCTGCACAAGCATTTTCCTAACCTGACACAGCCTGGCTGGTGCCTGTTTTGCCTCACAAAGACACACACTGAGTCCAGCTTGGGATGCAAACAATAAATTATGTCACCTATGGGGGCGGGGAGAGGGAAGGTTGTTCTTGATACATTCAGGTTCTCTTGCATGCACTGAGTCCAGTGATTCTGGAAAATATGGCAACTCAAAAAAACAAGTTCAGGAGAGCCTTTAATAGCCCTTAACACTTGTCTCATAGACCAGGAACCCTCCCTAACTAAATAAAGGTATTGCTTATGGAATTGGGATGTACCTCTCCAAAGCAGTACTTTCCCCTTTTCCTTAGTTTGAAAGACATTGTGAATAATAAGGCAATGAGTATTACAGTCAGAAAGTAAATAGGACAGCCTCTTTACAGATGAGGAAACTGAGACCAGGGAAGGTAATCACCTCCAGTGTTACCAAAGTTACCAAAGAAAAATTTAAGACTAATGTGATTTTTCTGATAGTCACCTTGACTAAAGCTAATTGAAATTTACATAATAAAGTAAGGTTTAAAGTAAGGTGTTCTTCTTCCAACAACCTCAGGTAATAGGTGGTATAGGTACTATTATCCCCAGAGCACTGATGAGGAAGTCAAAGCTAAGAAAGGTTAATTTACGTTGGTATGGTCACACAGCTAGTAACCATCTCAAACCTAGTCTTTGCAACACCAACCAAGATTAGGTCATTATCTACTGTCATCAAGCAAGAACTATAAATCAGAATGTCTGTTAACCTATTAGCCCTTTAATTTCATCTGATGGGTGTGTGTGTGGTTTCATAGTATTGCATAGCTCTTACGTAGCCTTCAGGTAACTTCGGGCACTTTTAATGAAGTTAAAAAATAATAAGAAATAGAATAAAAATGAGCTACCTTGTGGCATACCTCACATTCTCTGCTGCTCCTCCCATTAAATGAATAAAATAATACTTCATTTTGGTTTTTTTAAAGAGGTCCAGGAGGAATAGAAGTTATTAGTATAATCACAAAGGCCCCTAAAGTCAAAGATCTATAGTACAAACTGCAAAGCTGCACAAAATGATGCCTCAGGAGGCATCAGTTTTTTGTAGAATCAGTGAAATTTCTCCCTGAGTTACATAGCTCCCACAATGACCAAAAAAAAGAAAAGAAAAGAAAAAGCATTGCATTTATCTCCACTGTGCTGATTGCTGAAAAAATAGTAGAGCTTTCCATAGTGACAGTGAATTTTTCTAAACGTTTACTGGATGAGAATTGTTTCAATCCAAACATGGAAGCATGGAAAAAGTGTTGGATTTGGAGTTTAAGATACAAGTTTGAGTTCCAGTTCTGCTTATTAATATCTGTGTGTCATTTCATCTTTCTGACTTTCAGTGACCTCATCTGCAAAATGAGGTGGTTGGACCAGACTATGAGGTCCAGACTGTTTCCAACTACAAATTGGTGATCCTTTGATACTCAAGAGCTCATTTAAGATTTTATTCTAAACAAACAGATATGCCCATTCTACCTGATCTAACTCATCCCTCCTTCTGTTATACTACACATTGCTGTATATTCACTTTTCTAAGAACAGGAGTTGGAATAATTTTAAAAATACAGCCTAGGATTGCCACTGGGCAAGAATCTTCCACAGTGCATCTAGTGGCAGCAAGCATAGTTTTCCCAGGGCAAAAAGCCTTGCAGCATTAAAGTCTCGCTTCATGAGAGGCAAGAGATAGGTCACATAGAGTGAAAGTGTAAAATACCCGGCTATTGGATGTGACATGCAAACAAAAAAGAATCTAACGAAGGAGCAGTGTCCAGAGACAAGAATAGTAGGTTTCAAGGTGATATTAATGAACAGGGGACAAACGTGAAGCTTATTCCAAGAACAAGCTAGATGGCAAAGAAGTGATGTGTTCTAGAAAGTCGAGGCTTGAGTAAGAAATTTACTCACAGTTGTGTCCTACTTGTTCATCAGATAATATAACTGCTCACCTTAAGCCTGGGTGCTCAATGCTAATTCTGTCCTCATCCTCCCTCCCAAACTTCATGAATGGACAGCTCCAAGAAGCCCCCAAATTGTTTATTGCTTATTGTTTGTTTACTATTTCTCACTTTAGGATGGTGGACACCTTACCAGAACTTCCCCATTCAGGATAGTGGACATCATCAGTCACTTTCCCCTGTCCTACCAATCCCAAAGATACCATTTCTTTGTACTGACTGCTCCCCATGCCTGGAATGCACTGCCTCCTCACCCCCACTTTCTAGAATCTCTAGTTTCCTTCAAAATTCAACTCAATCACTTTCAGCAAGAGGTTTTCCTAGTCCTTTCAGTTGCTACTCCTTTTCCATTCAAGAATTCTTTATTTCAGCTTTTGTTTAGCTCCTTGTTAAATCTCAGGACTGTTGCTTTTGGGTCAATAAAGCTCCCAATGGCTACAGAGAAGGTCTCAGTGAATTCATTCACATTTTTGAGCTAGCTCTCTCATCTCTTTCTTCAACATTATGGTGCTGTAACTCGGGAGTCCAAATATTAATTGGACTCCAATGATCTTCTCCTAGCCACTGGAATAAGAGCCCACAGCAGCTTTAAGATATCACCTCCTGCCCTTGATGACTGAGTGGTTTGCCTCTCTCCACCCTGGACTCAGATAGCACTGCATTCGGCACCCCATGCTGATCACCCTCCTCCCAACTTATTCTGGCCACTGAAGTAGACCCCTATTCAGCAGGAAGCAGCTACCCTAGATCTCCAACTCCCATAAGGAAACCCTAAAATCATCCTATATAAATTTGATCCTTTTCCTATATCACTGCCTTTTGTTTAGCTCCTTACTAAATCTCAGGCCTGCTGCCTTTACAGTAAAGCTCCCAATGGCTACAGAAAAAAACAAGAATTCTTTATTTCTGCTTTGCATATGTCTTGCATATGCATAAATGCCTACATGTTGTCAGCCCTTGTAGAATGTAAGCTCCCTAAAGGGAGAAGCTATGTCTTTATGTTGCTACCATTTTCATGATTCCTGGTAGGTAGTAAATATCTAACAAATGTTTATTAATTAATTGACTTGACAACACCAGAATTGTACTGGACACTAAACTACTAATACTGTAGACCAATGGCTGCCTCCTGAAGTATATTTCTTAGGTTCCTTTTATAACTTTTATATTTCCACACTAGTAGATTAAATATATTAAAGAAAATGTACATATAGTGTGAATAAATTAACGAACATTTTTCTAAAAGGAGAATACTTTTTTAAAGATCTGGACCTAGATAAGTCTCATATGGAAGCTACAAGAATAAGAAGAAATGTTTTTTTTTCCAACTCTAACACAAAGCTATGAAAATTACTGACTACTTCTATTATTACCACTGAGAGAAGAGACAGGCATAATTTCTCCTTAATATATTTTTAACTCAACAATCGAGTTCCACTATGCAAGAGTACAAGAAGCTTACTATGCGTGAATTAATATTGAATTAAAGTTAAGGGAGACACAAAAACACTTTTTTTCATAGCCCTTCTTTCCATCAAAGTGCTTTCATGTTAAGGAACAAACACAAAGTTGGATTTTTTTTTCTTGGAATAATAATATCCTTCCTTTTGCTCCAGGTGCCGGCTACTGTCAATAGCAGGAATTCTGAAAGCTTGGTCAGAGTAGTGATTATGTTTCCAAAGTAGCATACCGGGCACTGTTTACCCCTATCCATAGGTCTTCTAGCCTTATGCATTATTCACCTCCATCAACTCTACGATCCAAACTAACCTATTGTTCTTCACAAATGGCAATCCTACCTCCGACTCTGTTTTTTCACTGACTGTCCCCTATGCCCAGAATGTACTCCTACTCTACCTCTGTCTTTTAGGATCTCTGGTTTCTTTGAAAACTCCAATTAAATACCACCTTTGGGATAATTCCTTTCCTAGTCTCCATAGATGTTCATGCCTTCCCTCTACAAAGATACTGAATCTTTTTTACACGTTTATAGATACAAATATTGAATACACATAGATGCATTTATGTTTATGTCATATATATGTAAATGTATGTTTTATATGCGTAGTTTTTATATATTATGTGTATATGTTTTAGTATGTATTATAATATTTATGTTTATGTTCTATGCATATGTTTTTATATTTTATGTATCTGCCAATGCAACCCACACATACTTGTACAGAGAGAGCTAAATATGCACAAATTAGAATGGAAACTCCTTGGGATCAAGGTACATTTTTGTCTTTGAATTCCCCATGCCTAGTATAGGATCTGGAAAAAGGAGGCACTTAAGTAGCTAAGTGGCCTAGTGGGTAGAGCACTAGACTTGGGGTCAAGATCAGAGTTTGACACTGTGATCCTGGGCAAGTTACTTCTGTCTGCCTCAGTTTTTCTCATAGGCAAAATGGGGATAATAATAGAACTTACCTCACAGGATTGTTGTCAAGATCAAATGAGTGAATGCATGTAAATCCCTTTATAAACCTAAAAGAACTCCATAAATGCTAGTGTTTCTATATAAACTCTATGCTAGTCATAACAGCATCAGTGCAGCAGTAGTAGTAGTAATAGCAGCAAAAGCAGAAGTAGTAGTAGCAATTAATAGAGGTATCAGTAGTAGAGGTAGCAGCAGCAGTAGTAATTATGCTAATAGCAAGAGTAGTAGTAGGAGTAGTAGGAGTAGGAGTAGTAGTAGTAGTAGTAGTAGTAGTAGTAGTAGTAGTAGTAGTAGTAGCAGTAGTAGTAGTAGCAGTAGCAGTAGTAGTAGCAGTAGTAGTAGCAAAATAGCAGCAGTAGCAGCATCCGAAGTATAAATGTTTAATGATTGGTTGATTGATCTAATAACAGAATGCTAAATCAAGAGACCAGTCTCAGATTCCGAGAGACCTAGACTCAAGTCCTGCTTGTGACACGTTAGATATGATCATGGGCAAGTCATTTAATCTTTTAGACAATTCTTTAAGACAATACATTACAGAGCAGTTGCCCATCTATATTAGCAGAGGGAATTTCCTTGTTTGTAGTGGTTTACACCAAAGAAATCTCAGGTTTGAGTCCCCCAAAAAAGTCTAGTGAGTCATTACTTATTGTCTCACATTTTGATTGGGGAGGGGACAGTATTTTGATATGTGTGCATGTGTGTATGTGAGTGTGAGTGTGAGTGTGAGTGTGTGTGTGTGTGTGTGTGTGTTTGGGGGGGGGAGAAGGAATTAAATCTCCATCTGATCAATGCTTTGGAAAGTACTGCAGTGCATTTTTGCCACAGTAAACATTGAAAGACGGTTATTCAGACTTCTCTGATGTTACTTGAATTCATCAGAATGATATATTGGACGTGGCACATTATTAATGCATTTCTTTTAAGTCCAGATTGAATAAAGGGGTACAGAGAGGAAGTCTTTTGCCCTTCTTTTACAGAAAAAGAACCTCATAGAATTAGAGAAAGCTTGAAAAGAAAAGAGAGACAGGAAAGCTGACAGATGTAGACAAGGCCTAGAGAAGTTAAGTGATTTACCCAAGGTCACACAGCTGATAGAAGCTGAAATGGTGCTAGAAGCCAGGTCTTCCTACTTCCAGTTTGGTATTTTCCATTACAACACAAAGCCTCTTCCTAGTTTCTTATCCTCATTAGATCCCTTAAGTATGGTTTCCTGCCCCACAATAGAAAACTCCCTACATTCTAGTCATTTAATGAGAACTTTAAGAAAAGTATCAGTTATTGCTAGGGCTGTCAGACTTCTTCAATGATTGCGTACAATGGGTCTGAAATCATGTGAGCCATGATAATGTGCAAGGAAACACAATGAAAAATCCTATTATACTTGCCTGTCATCGTTGCTCCCCTTGGGCAAGAGCAACTAACCTGGATAATTCCTGTACCACGGATCCTCTCATCAGCATCAGTTTGCAGGATTTGTCAGAAATCTTCCTGCACAATACCTTTTTTTGCCCCATATATAATATATTCACTACCCTAGAAGTAAAATATCTACAGAGAAAGAAAGGGGGGAAATGGGAGGGGAGGGAAATTAAGGAAGTAAATATGGAATAATTTCCACCTAAACTTGTTAATCCTCTAACTTGCTAGATGGTTCCCTTAATCTCCTATCTAGACTCCCTCTAGACTCCTTTGCTCATCACCATGGCTGTCCTTTAAGTACTGATAATTTATTTCTTTCTTCTTTCTTCCACTGATGTATTCTGCTAAAAAAAGAAATAAAGATCTCCTGATTATGGACTACATTTAATGTAAGGATTTTGTATATGATAAATTCATTCAGTCACTTTTCAGCTGTGTCCTACTTTTACATGGCCCATTTTGGGGGTTTTCTTGGCAAAAATGCTGGCAGAGGTTCATCATTTCTTTCTCCAACTTGTTTTACAGATGAGGAAACTAAGGCAAACAAAGTTAAGTGACTTAGTCAAGGCCCCACAGTTAATAAGTATCTAAGGCCAGGTTTGAACTCAAGAAGATGGGTTTTACCAATGAGGAACTGAGGCAAACAGGATTAAGCAACTCACCCAGGGTCATACAGCTAGGAAGTATCTGAGGCAAAATTTAAATTCAGGATGAGTCTTCCTGACTTCAAACCTGGCACACAATCCAAAGCAGCAGGCTTGAAATCAGGAAAACTCATCATGAATTCAAATCTGTGACTCAAAATGCAGTGACAGAGAGTTGAACACAACTGAATCGACTGAATAGCAAAGTCATCCACTGCCCCATCTAGATAACCCCCTATACTAAATACATCGTTTTATGAGATAAATAAAATTTGTGCTTAAAAATAAATGTGATAAATAAAATTTATCAATACCAGTCAATACCAGCAGGCCACCAAATCCCCTAGTGATAAAGAGAAAAATTGAAAAGTTCCAAAAAAATCTTTCCTTACAACCACCAGAGTTTTAGGTGAACTATTCCCTTAATATCTTTTGAGTTCCCATTCCCATAACCTTAATCAAAGTAATAGACAGAGCTGAAAGGGATCTTAGAAACCATCAACTCCAGCAGTTCTCCAAGTGTGGTCCTCACATCCCTAAGAATCCCTTCCAGGGGATCTGCAAAGTCAAAACTATTTTCATAATAACTCTTAAGTGCTATTTGCCTGTTAAAATACTTTTTTTCTCACTCCATATCTGTGTAAGGCCAGATTTTGTTTATATATTTCAACCAAAACAACACATCACAACAAATTGAATATAGAAGCAGAGATGAGATTCCAATAGTCTTCTATGAATCCAGACGTTTGATTTCCAAAACATATGTTTTAAAAATGCCACTTTTCTTCCTGTTTTTTTTGTTTTGAAAAAAATACATTTTTCACTTAAAATGTTATTTATATTAACATGCAATTGTTTATTATTATTGTTTTAAATAAATTAATATATAAATATTTTATCTGCTTTCATTTCTAATATGGTAAATCTCAATGGATATAACTCACATAAACAAAAGTTCTTTGTGATCCTCAATAACTTTTAAGAGCATAAATGGGTCTTGAGACCAAAATGTTTGGCAACCACTGATCTAGTCTAACTGACCTTACAGATAAGGAAACTGAGGTTATGACATACCCAACATCATATAGCGATTTATCAGCAGAGGTTAATAAATAACTAATAAAGTCTGTCTATGGTTCACGTCTACCTCTACCCCATCCTCCAAAATGATACTGTATTGGCTAATCTTATTAGTCAATTATTAATCAGTTATGGATACATACAATTCTTCAGTTCCCTCAGCGCTTTCAAAGCATGAGTCACTAATAAGGACAAAAGACAACAATTAACATTAGCGACATTTATTATAAAAATTAATTTTCTTCAGTGCTCCATGTCTCCATTTTGTACTATAGAATGAAGCATGATTCTGCTGCAGTCCCAGCAGACTTTAGCTGTCAGACAACATATGCCCAATAATGCATAATGTTAAGAAAATATTGCTCCAAGTTGCAATATTTGCTCTAGTTTGTCACATTACTTCCCTCAAGCTATGGCAGGTAAGCCTATGAAAGTAGCATCAGAATATGTTTTAATAAGAAATAGGGACCTTCTGTCAAATGAGATGAATTTTCCTTCATGTATAAATTCATTGTTTTTCTACATCTGTACCTACCACAGGACTATGCATGTCACCAGGTATAATCAAATATCTCAGACTTATTGCAATCAGTTAGGCTGCTTCAATTAACTTTTTATATTGAAACATGCCAAAATTTTCAGGGCAAAAAACAATCTGTCACTCAGCTCCTCTGTACAATCATCTGGCAAAAAGCAAATATACCACTATAAACTGTCTTTATGTGCTGTACTGTTTTATCTGCTTCTCTGAATGATATTGGATTTGGATGCCAATTGGTTCTTTCCAAGTCATCCATCAATTCAGAAGTCATAGCATGACCCCTCAAATTTCACATTTCCTATAATCAGAAATGGTGCACCTTTTGCCCAGCAGTCAAATCAACCTCTGTGGTCTAGTGGAGGCAGCCTTCTACAGAACAATGTCACCCACCAGTTTATGGTGAGTTCTAGGGTAGGCTACTTATCTCTCCTCAATATATGCATTCCACTTTATACTTAATATTTCAAAACATGGAATTATAGAATAGATATGTTAGAGAGCATCATGTTTTCCTTTAAATAATAGCTCCATTGATGAATTCAAATTTTGATTCTAACTCCTTAATTACTAAATAGTGGTTTGAGGATGAGAGTAGGGGAGCAGGGCTGGCAAAGAAACAACCCATTCATTGATGAATATATCTCCACAATTGCTGTTAATGCCCTGCAAATTAAGTGTGTAGTAAAAAAAAATGTCATTGAAGATCAAGTCAAATAAATGTAATATAACTCTAAAATAATAATAAAAATAAAAGGAACAAAGTATATATTTTGCTCCTCCTTGAACTCCATTTTCTTATAATGTGTCTGAATATATCCTTGAGAAGGTCAATTGCCCCATAGTTATTAATTCAATGTACTAAATGGTACCATCGTGATCTGAAGGGGTCACATTTATAGAAATACTTTACTCACACTTGGGGATTAGCTCGAGTATGCAGAGCAATGTTCCCAAAATAATGGGGCCATGAGACATGTTTGGATTTGAAATATATTGAAAAAATCTTTAATTGTTGATCTGGAAATTATATAGTCATGGAATATATATATGAAATAGTGGGAGGTCTGGGAAATTCTGAATCTAAATAGCAATTAAGTATATGTTCACATGGAAAATAGCTGCTAAAAATGAGCACATTTAATATTTTAGAGGGTTATCACTATCATCAAAATTCCCTCATGAAACCTCCTATTCAGTGCATGTGGAATATCACATTTCTGTGGAACACAGTTTAGAAAACACTAACTTTGAGATTCTGTAGGAAATTTTAATCATAGCATGTTAGAGCCAGAAGGGACCACAGAGATAATCTAGTCCAGTCCCTTCATTTTAAAGATGTTGACAACTAAGGACATCAATGTGTAAAAATAGATGGAAAGATAGACAGTTACATGTGATAGATAGATAGATAGATAGATAGATAGATAGATAGATAGATAGATAGATAGACAGACAGACAGATAGATGGATGGGTGGATGGATGATAGATATATGGACAGATAGATGAATGAATGGATAGACAGAAAAAATGAATGGATAGATAGACAGATAGATAGAAAGATAGATGAATGGATAGATGGATAGTTGAGACAGACATACAGGTAGAGTGAGTGAGAGATGGATAGATGGATACATAGATAAACAGATGCATAGACAGATGGATAGATGATATATAGAAACATAGATACATGGATGGATGGATGGATGGATGGATGGATGGATGGATGGATGGATGGAAAGATAGATAAGACAGGTAGATTGTTAATAGACATTATTAAAAATATGTATTTTTATTCCAGAAGTATAGATCAGATCATCAACTTAACCATAATTTGGAAGCTCAGCAAGTTACCAGGAGCACTGAGAAACTGAATGTATATCAGAGAAAAGATTCAACTCCAGATGCTCTAAACTCCAAATCAAGACTTCGCTCCTTGTTCTTTTTACTCCTAGTACTGTTCCCTCTCTCTTCTTTGTTGATAAATTCTTCTCTTATCCAAAGATATGACAAATAAATTATTCCATGATCTCCTGATTTACTTATGATATCACCCTTTATGTCTAAATTATGTGCTCATTTTGATCTTATCTTGATATAATGTGAAATATTGTCTATACCTAGTTTCTGCCTAATCATTTTTCTGTTTTTGTCAAATAGTGAGTTCTTGCCCCAAAACCAAGAGTTTTAGATGCTGCATTTCAAACTTGTCTTGGACTGCTATCATGGGTCATTCTTCACTTTCACTAAATAAGGTTCCCACCAGGCATCCTGCAGACTTCCTACTCTTTTACATTAGGAAAGAAAGCCAACAGGATCCTCTGAAATAGTAGCCCAAGAATGCTGCACAAATATTTACACCCTAAGACAGTAATTTAGTGGAATTTGTGAACTTTTGTGCTTGATGTTGCTTCCAGCCAGTGTTAATCACAAAAATCACAACTGAGAGATTATGTACCAATGCAGGAAGCCCAAGGCAAAATTGTAAGTAGGTAATGTTTCTCCTCTGTGATCTTTTTGCCTTCAATATCTCACTTTTCCATTTCCCCATAATACATCTTCACCTCTTCCCACATCTGCTGGGTGACATCCTGTCACTCCTGTACTTCCCAGTCACCCCATCATGCCTCCCTTCCAATGCAGGGAGCCCTCATGTCCATCCCTCAAATGTCTGTTTCCCATCAAAATGTGTACTTTAGTCTTCCAGTCTCCAAAGATCCTATTCAATGAAGTCAACTAATTGGAAAAAGTAATATACTAGCCTGGTGATAAGTACTAATAAGTTAGCACTATCAAGAAATATATTGAAATTTAACAGAGACCTCCTGAAAAGATAGCACCTTACTTGGAATCATAAGAAATTCAGGCACTATTTCAGGCCAGTTGAGAAAATATTTCAGAGCAAGTGGGTCTTCAAATCCTAGAAGAGAGGCAATCTAATTCATTTTTGTATATAGTCAATTTTTAATAACACAAGGTCTTCTTTGGAGACATCCCTTGCTGTGATCCAATCATGATGTCTTTGGAGTCCTTGATATGTGTTAGTGATCTTTTAAACTCCATTCTACTCAGTCACCCACCAGGATGGCAACACTCTAGAAGTCATTATCACTCAAAACTAATCTATATTCAATATTCAAACTTTTAACCTTGGAGATTTTCTTTTCAGAATATAGTCCCTTATTCTTCTACCTCTCCTTCTTCTTTGTTTCTCCTATGTTTCTCCTATTCAACAAAATGCTTTTTTTTTAATGCCTTTTAAATTCAAGGTACTAGTGTAAGTGAGGAAGGTACAAAGGGAAAAACAAAACAGTCCTAGCCTTTAATGAGTTTACCTACAGGAGAGATACTAATAAGTAGGCATAGGCTAATCTGAGGAGGGAGATAGTACTAACAACCAGTGGGATTAGGAGAAATCTCACCTGCAATCTGCTATCAAGGGATTTAAGGAATTGTGGAGGGAGAGATGAACAGTGAGTATATTCCAGACATAGGAGACATCCTACGCAGTGACACGTAATCCAGTTTGGTTGTAGTGTATAAAGGGAGTTCATATGAAACAAGTCTAAAAACAGGTGGAAATCAGGCTCTTTAGGGCTTTAAATACTAAACAAAAGAATTTACATTTTATCCTAAAAGTAATAAATAGCCACAGAAGATTTCCAATAAGAGGCATAGTCCTTATCTTGGAAATATCAAGTTGAAAACTCCAAAAGTAATGAACTAGAATGGAAACAGACTGGAAGCAGTGAAATCATTAGGGGACTATTGCAATGATCCCAGTGACCCATAAGGAAGGGATTAATCTGGGTAATGGGTATACTAATTGACAGAAATAAATATATGCAAGAGACCTGAAGATTGAATAGGTATGGGGAGGGAGGATAATGAAGAAGTGGTAAGAGTAAAAGATGAAGTCAAAGTTTGGATCCAGATCACTAGAAGGATAAAGAAGAGAAGAGTAAAGAAAGAAGGTAGCTAGAAAGATGGCTGGTACTCTCAAAAGAAATAGGGAAATTTAGGGGAGAGGTAGGTTTAGAGGGAAAAGATAATGAATTTTACTTTGAATATATTGAGTTTGAAATGCCACAATGAGAGAGTCAAGTAGAGATGTCTAGCAAAAAGTTAGTGGTTGAGTACTGGAGTTCATGAGCAATTTTAGTGCTGGATATAAAGATTTTGACATTATCTACATACACAGGGTAATTTAAACCCTTCAAGCAGATGAGATCACAAAGAGAAAGTATAAAGAAAGGAAAGAGCTCAGTACAGAACCTTGGGGAACGTTCATTAGTGTTCAGGAGATAGAAGGAGTGGAGGCTAGGAAGTAGAGGACACAAGGCTAGGAGAACTGGGTGAGAATAGTGTCATGGAAGCCAAGGAAGCCAAGGAGGAGTTGTGGATAAATACCCTCAAAAGCTGTGGGTGAGGTTGAGTAGAGTTAGGAATAATAAAAACTTATTGTTCCAGCTGTTAAGAGATTCTTGGTAAATTTAGAGATAGCCATTTCAGTCAAATGTGAGCTTGGATACCAGATCACAAAAGGTTAAGTAAAAGGTGAAGAAATGGAGGCAATGAATGCAAAATCTTTTCTTTTTTCCTCAAAGAGTCCGATTGTGAAAGGAAGGAAGAGATAGAAGACAATGACTTGAGGGGATGATAGAAATAAATGTCTTTTTGTTTGTTTATTTTTTTAAGATTGTTGGTGGTGGAGAGTGCTGAACTGTCAATAGATAGCAGGAAAGGAGCCAATACTTAAGAAGAGCTTGAAAATGACCATGACAATTTGAATCTCAGGAGTGGACAAAGAGTTATCCAAAGGAGATAGGAAGACCTAGTAGTGAGGTTGGCCTTGGTCATCACACTTATCATCATCATCACATCAAAAGTTTCTTCAAATTCTCCAAGGTTATCTATTCAAATCCCCACCCCCACTCCAACTCCTTCTTGTTACCTGTTTCATTAATTCTCTTTCTTTCACTCTTGCAATATTTGTGCCCTTGAGTTGTTTTTAAGTAATGCCTTTTTCATTCATATCACTGTAAACCCTCCTTTATAACAAAGAACAGTTAAAACAAAAACAAGAGGCACTGAATATTACCATGAATACAGTATTTTGTCCCTATGGACCTCCGTATTTCTATTGAGAGGAAGGATGTATGTTTCATTATAAGCTCTCTAAGATCAATATTGATCACTACAATAACTCTGAGTTCCTTCTAATGATCTTCTGATTTACATTATCATAGTCTATATATATAAAATATATGTATAATTATATATAATATTATAATTATGATTGTGTGTAATTAGATATTATAATATAGAATATATTATATGTAATAAATATAATATATAATGATTAATATCTATTACATATGTATATAATAAAGTACAACACAACACAACAAAATACAGCATAACATAACAGCATAATATAAAATATACACACATATATACATACATAAATACACACACATATTTATGTATATGTGCATGTGTACATATATACATATATGTACACATGCACATATACATACATACATACATACATACATACATACATACATACATCTTCTTGGATCTGATTAATCCACTCTGCCTAGGACTACACAAGACTGTTTCTCTATATTCTATATTCCATCACATTCATAAACCACAGTATGTTCAATATCCTCCCAATTGATGTGTTTCCAATTCTTTGCTACCACAAAAAGTTCCACAATTAATTTTCTCTATGTATGGGGTCTTTTTTTTTATCTCATTATGCATATAGTAAAATCTTTGGGTCAAATATAGAACAGTTCAGTGATTTTCCTTACCTACTTCTAAATGTTTTCCAGAATGTTGGAACCGATTCACAACTTTAACAACAGTGTGCTGTGCCCTTCTCCCCTTGATTTTTCACTATCCTTACTCTGATAAGTAAATTCTGGTTAAATTCTGAGCCGCTAAATGCTGCCCACAAAGTGTTGCTGGCATAGGTCCACCAAAACTGTATGCCACCTAACCAGCATGAGGACATGGTAGAGCATTCTAAAGAACTCAAACAACACAAACCAAACTGAATGACTCCTCTTTGCCCCACAAAGCTACTTTTCATCCTAAAGCCTCTACTTCATCACTTGCCTATTCATCCATACTCATAACCTCAGTCATCTTTTTTTAAACTCCATCTTTTTTTAATGGCATTTTGTTTTTCATCTCATTCATTTTCTAGTATAGACCTGGACAGTAGGCTATCTATCCCTAGTAACAAAAAAAAATTTTAAGAAAGAGAAAAGGCAATTCAGCAAAGCTGACACAATTGTCTATCTCTGACAGTATAAGGAATAGTCCACATGCATATTATCCCATTTCTGCAATGAAGAAAACAAAGCCCATTTTTTGAGCTCTGTTTCAAAGTCAAGTTTGGTTATTATATTTATACAACATTCAATTTTTATTTGCTTTTTGTCCTTTCCATTTACATCATTGTAGTGAACTGCTTGTGTAAGTTAAATGCATTTGGTATCTTAAATGTCCTTTTTACTATGCAATCAGGAGACCTTGGTTTCAGGTTCAGCTCTGCTCCTTAGTAGCCATCTGACCATAAACAAATCTCTGGGCCTCAGTTTCCTTACCTGTAGAATAAGGAAGTTGAAATAAATAGTCTCTGGCATTCCTTCCAACTCTGGAATGTCAAGACTGTGAACATCTCTGACATTACCTGCCATGGTGTTTCACAAGTTGTGAAAACTGTGTTCTACCTTGGCTCCCCCACAGAGAGAGATCAACTTCGAAAACTGGCCTGTGACAAGATGTGGTCCCTGGACTTTAAAATGCTGTCAAGTTGTATGCTGTTTGTTAGAGCTGTTTAAAAATCTGTCAACAGCATCCCAGGCTCAGTTGTTCAGCAAGTGAACCAATCCACTGCTAATGTCCTTGAATACTTTCTGACAGCATGTGATGACTTCTTTACATCTTTCTGTCCTTGTCAACTACTGGATATATCATCTTAAAGCTAGATGAGTTTTTGTGAGCTAGAGAACGTCAAACGTGGTTCAGTCTCTTGCGTTTCAAGGGCATTATCTAAGGCTGCCCTAGTTCTTGCTGCAGTACCAAGAATTGTTCTGATAGACTTTGTTCCCAAAGTAAACACTTCTTATGTTCAGATGCCGCAGTGAGAATGGCTGGCATCTGAACACTGTAATTTCAACACTGTTGACAGAGATTTCCCTGGAGTACAATGAATCAGGGCAAATTCCCCAGACTCTGAGTTCTGGGGGCAGGTTGGGAGATGCTGAAAGAATGATCGGAAGTCATACAGTGTGATTTGCCCTGCACTCTGTACCCCGAAGGAATTTCTATAACCATTAGGGATGCGTTCAGAATTAAGGTCATTCATACAAATTCAAATAGGAATGGTTAATAGCAGCAAATTCTGGCATTTAAAAAATTTTGGAGACACAATTTCTGAGTAATTTAATCATTTCATTAATAATGCCAGTATGTTTGTTAATAAAAGAATGGTTATTTGGACATGTGCCTCTTAGACCAAAGACTCCCCATGGTGGTGGTCTCTCAGTTTATGTGCCCTTGGAAGAATAGGTGTTTCTGAGGACTGTAATCAACTCTGTTTGGTTATCAGTTAATGAAAGAATGAATATTACAATGAGAGGATTGGCTATATTACAATGAGGGTCTTGGGGTACATGAATGGATCACCCAAATCTTGGTCAAAGAGATTCATCAATTTCCATATCACCTATCTGACAAAGGGAGAATCTACTTTTTCTCAGACCTGTCTGAGTAAACACAATCAGTAGGAATGCACCTATTAGCCCAAACTTAGGATTTCTTTTACTGTTTGATTAGATCTTGGACTGAATAAATCTTTGAGAGATTTCTACCACTGGTTAATTTCTGGATGAGGAAGTAGAAAGGGGAAAAAACCTTGGTTCTGATTCAGTAATTAGTTATTAATACAAGAGAAAAATAATCATTTCTCTCAAAGTTTATTATCATTATCATCACCATCACTTTTCATCATAGAAAAATGTCTATTAAAATGTCACTTGCACCTGGCACATGAAGTTTTATGGGATATACTCTTCATTTCTGCCTAAGAGATAAAACTAAAATTCATGTTCTATAGGAAGACTTTCTCAATGCTCTTTAATTCTAGTGCTTTCCCTCTCTTAATTATTTTCTATTTATCCTGTATATTGCTTGTTCATACATATTCATTTGTTTGCTGTTTCTCCCATTAGATTGTAAGCTCCTTTAGAACAGGGACTGCTTTTTTGTATGTCCTTAGAATTTATCACAGTACCTTGGTACATAGTAGGCACTTATTAAATGTTTATTGACTATTGACTGGGTGAGTAACACAGCAATTTAAAAAATGTAACCTGTTCTACCCTGTACCAACAATGCACTCCCGCCTCACTTCCACCTCTTAGAATCCATAACAATCTTCAAGAATTAGCTCACTACCATCTATGCACCATCAACTAAGGCATCTCACATATAGGCTGGGCTAGTTGGTTTTAGCTTTATTTTTTAACAAAAAATAATAAAACCATCATCCAGATATAATTGGTCTGGGTTACTAAGGCTTGAGATATAGCTTTCCAGGAATCTAATTACAAAAGTCTAGCACATAAGGAAATGAAGGCTCCCCAGGCTTGGCACACTGTGTCAAGAAGTGCCACTATGACAAATGCAGAAACTGGAGAGCAGCACCCGGCACTTTATTCTTGTACTGTATCTTTGTTCAATACCTTTTCCATGTTATCATTAAGTAAAGTCTTTTTTCATAAATTTTAGATGGTCTATGAGTGATTCAATTCATTCCAATGCTAACTGGAACTGCCCAAGTAGACCTGGCTCAGAAATTTGGCATTGGTCATAAGTATTGGCTTGTAACGACCTTGTGGTTGAAATAGGGGAAGGGAAATATGGGAGCAAGGGAAGACCCAGGTAATCAGATGCCTTGATACTGGAGCCCTGTGTCCTGTAGCTGCCATGATTCTGTCTGTATACCCAATGGGGATTAAGACATTCACTTAGTATCCTTTTAATTTAAAGAATTAGGAATTAAGTCAGTCAACTTGGTACATTGAAAGCATACTGTAGCTGGAGTCATAAGACCTGAGTTCACACTCTATTTCTAGGTCAGCAACTATTGATAACTAACCTTGGACAAATTACTTAACCTCCCTGAGTCTCAGTTTCTTAAAACTGTACAATAAGAGATTTCGGCTAGGTGAACTTATAAGTTACCTTCTGATTCCAAATCTTTGATGTTGTTAGCTAAAAATGTAGAAGGCATTTCCATATTGGTAGTACTGCCATGCTGATGAAATATCTGATCTTCATTGGACCAAAGGCAATAAAAACAAATAATTGATAATGGCAGAACTTTGGGACAGAAAGAACTGCTACCGTTTCTTTCAGCATTCTTAAAGCATGCTATAGTCTTGCCGTCTTTAAAGTCATCAAAGTTGTAGGACCACAAGAATATAAACTTAGGCATAGAAGGGACCTGAGAAGTCCTCTAGTTTATTTTATAGATGAAAACCCTCGGCCCATAAACAGATGGGATGATTGACATTTCAAATAGTAGAAGTTGAATATTTGAAGTCATTAGCATTGAAACTAAGGCACAAAGACAGGACTGAGGTAAAGAGGTGTCCCATGGCAGTTTAAGGCAGTTGAGCTGTCTCCCCTCTCAGATAACTACATACCACCTTATCATACAGGTAGAAAGAAAAGTCCATATATGCCTTGATGCTGGGAATAATGTTTTTTTCTGGAGAATTCATGCTCTATTTCATGCAGAGAGACAATTTGGTTCCTTAGAGAGAGCTGGCCTCATAGGCAGGAAGAGCTGGATTCAAATCCTACCTCTGATCCATACTGACTGTGTGATCCTGAATGAGTCATTGAATGTCTCAGTGCTCCAGACAATAAATTACAAAGAAGGCACCAACCCACATCAGAAGAGGCAATTCCTCACTAGAAAGTCACTACCTCAAAGCAATCATAGGTCCAGTCCTGAGCCCTCTTCTATGTAAGATGCTGTGCTGTGTGTGGTACAGGCTACAACTCATGCCAGGCTCAGACTCTATCTGTGCATTGACTGTGAGTTAATGGACAGGTGTGCACCCAGAGGCAGAGGATACAAGCTCGAATTTTGAATACTCCCCAGTCTGGACATGTCACAGCCTGTTAGTCAGCAGTGAAGAAATGGACAGAGTCCAGGGACTACAGAAGTCTCTTCTGCATTCCATCTTGAGCACACCCCTGGGCCAGACACTCTTTCTAGGCTTCCTTATGCAACAGAGAGAAGTGTACTCCCCCACCCACCTCTTGACTTCACCAACTCACTCTTTCTTTGTGTACTAAGATAAAGCATGGTTGACTGAGCATTATTATCTCTGCTTTCCACAGAGGGAATGGCTAGACAGAAAGGTCAAATCAGATGGCCCAGAGCACAAAGTCATTCATGGTTAAATGTGACTACTGAAGCGAAGAATAATAACTATGATGACTGATCTTCACTGTGCTATTATAGCCACAAAAAATAATGGGATCAAAAATCTCAAGGAATAGAGCAGTAGAGCTGAACGCTTTTATTCAGTGACTGTTCCTGTTTCACTGCCAGAGCAGGGTTTCTCCTATGCCTTCCCTCCCCTGAGCTTCCTGCTCTGTTCCACCTTATATTGATGGGTAAATAAAACGGGAGAAGGGTCCCCTTGCACACTAATCACTTCCTGAAGTAAAGCTCCTCAGACTTGCATTTCTTTCCTCTACCAAAGATATCGGCACCTCAGGGAGACAAAGGGGACAAGACAACAGTTAGTAAATTGAGAGCCAATGCACTCAGCAGTAGCAACCCCTCTAAATACTGTGTTTAAAATTAAACAAGCCTATCCACAATAGATGAATGCATGGCATTCTGCTAACTTGCAGAAGGTCAATTACACATCTGTCTACCCCATGTTTCATGTTATTGGTGAAGAACACTAAGGGCTAAGGTAATGATTTCCATTTAAATATTCATGTTGAATTATTAAGGGGAGGCAGACTGCAGGAAAGGGAAGCCAAGCATGCCTTGTGACGTCAAGGGAGGCTTAGCTACAACTCCCGGCATGTGCCATGCAGTGTTCATGACTTATTTTTTCTGACCCTTCAATATGTGAGCATGAATATCTTCCCTATGAAGGATTTCCTGATCTGCTACCTCCTGGTACCCTACCTGCCAAAATCACTTTGTAGTTACTTTTAAGCAACGCCTGTGGAGAAGGGATCAGCATCCCCATAAGCTGTGATAAATAAGCGAGCCTACGGGGAGGGCGGGAGAGAGAGAAAGAGGAAGGGGGAGAGAGAGAGAGAGAGAGAGAGAGAGAGAGAGAGAGAGAGAGAGAGAGAGAGAGAGAGAGAGAGAGAGAGAGAGAGGGAGGGAGGGAGGAGGGAGGGAGGGAGGGAGGGAGAGAGAAGAGGAGAGGAGAGGAGAGGAGAGGAGAGGAGAGGAGAGGGAGGGAGGGAGGAAGGAAGGAAGGAAGGAAGGAAGGAAGGAAGGAAGGAAGGAAGGAAGGAAGGAAGGAAGGAAGGAAGGAAGGAAGGAAGGAAGGAAGGAAGGAAGGAAGGAAGGAAGGAAGGAAGGAAAAGAGGGAGGAAAGGAGGGAGGGAGAGAAGGCAAGAGGGAGGGAGGGAGGAAACAAACAAATGGAAAACGATATACCAGGCAAGTCAAACTGCCACCTTCCCTCAGTCCCTAATGGAGAGAGCCCAGGATTGTAAGTCCAAAAGCCCTGGGAATAGCAATATCCCTCGGACTATTGCCCCTGCTCCCAAGCCCAGCCCCTACAACCATTTTTGAGAGGAGCAACCCTTGTGAAGGAGCCTACCTTCCACGTCACCACCAACACCAACTATGAAAGATCAGATAAGTCCAAGACCCCCAGAAGTGGCAGCACCACCCAGGCTTCTATCTGATGTCTTCTTCCATCACTGTCCATCTTCCATTCTGATCTGGCTTCCATCACAGTCCACATAGCCATCTACCTAGGAAACAACCCCTAGGAAGATATGACCTGGAAACTACAGTTTCTATAGCCCCTGTCTCCTCAGCAGCCATAGACACTGAAGCACTTGAAAAGAGAAGTCCTTGTCATGGTGAAATGGCTCAACATGAAAAACTGATGATTTTAACAATGGAAAGAAAATGCTATCCTCTGCCTTGCTGCTGTATCCTAAGGTCCACATGGCTTTCCATTTGACTTACAGCTGAAACCCCACTAGAATGTGACCTGCTAAAGAGCAAGGACTGTCTCCATTTTTCTATCTGTAGCCTCATCACTGAGAACAGTCCTTTGCACACAGTAAGCACTTAAAAGTGCTTTTCCATTCATTCATATATGCACATGTGGTTTCTCCATTAGAGAGCAGGGGCTTTCTCCACTTTTGTATTTGTAACCCCAGTATTTAGAACAGTCAAATACAAAATAGGTGCTTAATGCTTGTTTACTGATTGACTGATTGATTGATTGATTGGCCTACGTTGAAATTTGTGTCCCTGGATTTACATACTAAAGAAAAAAGAGAAAAGAAGAAACCATTATATATTTCAGGGGGTTCAACTGAGGGAAAATAGGTCAGTCAACAATCATTTATTAAGAACCCGCTATGTGCCAAGCACTGTATTAAGTGCTGGAGATAGAAAAAGTCAGTCCCTAACTTCAAAGAGCTTACAATCTAAGGGGGAAAGACAACACACAAAAGGAAGCTAAAAAGGGTCAGAGGCATGACAAAGCCCCATTCAAAAAGAGTGCAGCTGTTAAGGAATGAAGAGATGGCTATCCTCTTTAAATGGGAAGGAATTCTTTGCTTTGTCCTCTAACCCTCCAATCAGAGATAGAGAGGGTACTGAAGGAACTGATGTGGTATGAATACAAATCTTGCTGGATGATGAGTTTCCTAAAGCTGCAGTTACTGGGGGCATGATGGAATGTGACCAGTAGGAAGTGAGGACTATCTGAAATGGTTGCCCCAAAACATTATATGATATTTTATAATGAACAATGCTGCTCAAGAGAGGCAATGTGGCATAATGGATAAAGAGGTGATGAGGAAGACATGGGTGCAAATCTTGCTTTTGAGATTTTGTGACCCTGGGTAAGTTATTTGCCTCTCACTGATAGAGGCAACTCTCTTATGACTCTAAGTTGCAGAGCAGATTTTATCTAAGTAGTCGTGGAAATTCCTTACATTAATGAAATCACAAGTCTCATTTAATTTTTTTTTCAATTTGACATTCCATCATGTGTCTATGATTGGATTAGCTGAAATGATGAGGGAAGAGGAAGAATCACAGGCCCCAAACCCCTTACATTAGATGCTGCTGAAAATGTCTGCGGTACCAGGGAGTACAGAAGACCTCCTACATTGCATAAGCACAATATTATATCCCACTTCAATAAGCTAAGATTTCAACTCACTGGTTACCTTTAGATATCAAGCTGCTATCATTTCTTATGTCCTAGGTTCCGTGAACCCCACGTTTCCTAAAAAGAAGATACAATAGACCTACTGTACCTTCTGTAGAGGAAAAAAGGAAGGAAGGAAGGATGGGAGGAAGGAAGGAAGGAAAGGAGGGAGGAAGAGAGGGAAGGAGGAAGGAGAGAGAAGGAGGGAGGGAGACACAACTAGGTCACCTACCTAGTACCCTTGGCCTGCATATTCTCTGCAACCTTCCCTATGCTATGAACTTTCTTGTATTCTAGCCAATCTCGCTATATGGCAATCTACTTGTGATGTCAAAACTGGGAACCCAATAAGATCTGTCCATCCATATAATATATTTACCCCTTCCCTGTTATTTCATACGATGATACATTCAGTCTGATTTAAAATTGTAGAATTTTAACACTGAAAGGAATCTTAAACATAAAATCATCCGAACTCATTTTGAACATGAAGAAACAAATTTAGAGAGGTTTTATAATTATGTCAAGGTCACCCAGAAGACCTAAAACTAGAAACTGTTTCCCTATTCTCTTTCTATGATTGCTAAATTCCCTAGGCATGCCAAATAATGAGAATTCAATATTATATTTTCCATTTTTATTCTCCAAATATCAGGGATCTGGCAAAAACCAAAAAAGGTTGTTTTTTTTTTTTCCAAGACTACGCATAAGCAAATCACAATAAACCACTAGTTATTGTTCAAACCTATCTTTAAAAGCTGAAATTTCACAAAACAGATTCTGTTAAGGAAGTAGCACTACTGCCAGGGAGAAGTGAATGATAAGACACAACTCTATTATCATAGATATGAGGTTTATTTTGTGTCACATCAACTAATTTAGGTCCACTCTTCCATTTAAAGTCTGTTTCTGTAGACAACAAACAAAACCATATTACTGCTTTCCTGGGGGAAAAAAAAGATAAACTCCAGGCTTTGAATTCTAGCAATAACCAGTGTGACATGTCAACCAAAAACATCAGTGTAATCTTAGGATATGTTTTGAAAGGTACCACATCCATGACTAGGGAAGGGACAATCAATCCTACAATGTTCTCTTCTGGTCAAACCACATCTGAAATATCTGAAATAATGTGCTCAGTTTCAGGTATAAAGTTTTAGGAAGGAAATTAACAACAAACTAGATATAGTGGCATACTGTAAGTATCTTCTCACATACTGGGTTCAGGGTGATTACACTATACTTCCCCATTCTCCCTAGGTTTGGGGGTCCAGTCATATATTGAAACATCAAGCCAAATTCATCAGGGGACAAATCATCATTCTCTGGTGTGACTGCATCTCAGGGGAGAGGCTGGTACATTCTAAAACACTGACTCTCCAATAAAAATCCTAGGTTCCTTTCACTTCTGACACTATCTATGCAACCTTCCATGAGTCACCTAACCTCCCTGGGTCTGTTTCTTTACCTGTAAAATGAAGGTACTAGATGGTTTTTGATGTCTCTTCCAGCTTACAATTCAAGATCCAAAAGAAGGTTATTCAGATGATTAGAGTACTAGACCCCAACCTATATAAGGATCTGCTAAAGGACGGAGGATATTTTTGTCTGCAAATGGGAAGATTTTGATTTAGCCCTGTGAGAAGATTTAGGAGTAATGGGGAAAAGTTTCAAAGAAATAGATTTGGGTTCATTTTACTAACAATAAGAGCTGTCCAAAAAGTAAAATGAACATCCTCCAGAAATAACAGCTAAGGTCTGCAAGCAAATGCTAAAGTACCATTTGTCAATTACATTGTATAAGGGATTTCTGTTCAGATAGAAGTGGCATTTGACGAATGCTCAAGTCCTTCCTGTTCCTGAGATTCTGATTTCCTGGATGCCTCTCAATTTCTTTTTCACTGGTCCCAAAAGAATAGAAGCATAAAAATTGATTTAGAATCCTTGAGAAGAAGAGGAAGTTAGAGACAACCTAATCATTTTACAGATGAAGAAACTGAGACCCAAAGAGGTTAGAGGATTCTCCAGGTCACAAAGCTACTTAAGCAGTAATAGCTGGTATTCTCTTGACCATTTCTGTTTTATTTAAGTCTAGTTTGCATGTTTTCTTCTCTATTAGATTGGGAGATTCTTGATGGCGGGAACTGTCTTTTGCCTCTTTTTGTATCCCCAGTGCTTATCACAGTGACTGGCACATAGTAGGGGCTTAATAAACATTGATAGATTGATTGATGGAGCGATGCTGATTTTAGGACCCAGGTTTCCTAAACCACTTTTCCATTACAAAGAAGTCTTTCTTTTAGAGTTCTGATTAGCTAACCTGAGAAAGGAGAGAAAAGTTACCAGAGGGTTCATGTCAAATTTACATACATCCCTTGAACAACTGACTTTGGCTGAGAAAAAGGATCAATTTCATCATCCAATATTTACTAAGCAACAAATATACTCAGCAGGTACTAAACAGTTGTCCTGTTCAAGCCAATGGTATAGACAGGGTAAAGCATAAAACCCCCCGATAAGCAACACACAGCAAGATCACCAGATTTGGATTTACAAGACTCAACTTCAAATCCTAGTTTGGCTATTTAATAGTTGCATGACCCTAAGTTACATCACTTTGAAGTTTCTTCACCTGTATAAAGGAAAAGAGGAGGCAGACTAGATGGTCCCTAAGATCCCTTCCAATTTTATCTATGCTCCTATGAGTCCAGACTGGGGTAGGTAATCATGGAGACAAGTAATCACAAATAAGAGACTCGATACTGTCTCCCAATATTTGGGTTATCTACTAGAGTACTTCTTAAACTATGACTTGCAACTCCATATGGGGGCATGAAAAATCTGGCTACAGTAAAAGGTTTCTGAATGTGCAACCACCAAAAATTAATTAAAAATCAAATGTGTAATGAATCCATGGTGTTTCTGGCAGCTCTTGCCTGTGCATCATGCAACTTCATCTCAGCCTTGGTTCTGAACACAAAGCACATGCACTTTGCACTGTTACATGCCCTCAGGCCAAGCAATGCCAATAAAAGCTGCCAAAATCCAGGAGTGGAAAAAATTTAAGAAACCCTGCTTTAGTAGCTATAATCACCAATAGAGGTGAAAGAAATGGAAATGTGCAGGTTTGAGTGGAATCATTGACAGGGTAGTCAATATGCTACTGGCATTGAGTCAGTGCAATAAGTCACATAGACTACACCATAGTCAATGGGGCTAGACAATCAGAAGTGGAAACTGAGGCACAAGTCAAGCTAGAATCTGAAATAACATCCAGGATTGCTTCCAAAAAAATTTGCCAACAGAACTCCATTGGCATACAGAGATTTTGACTTGGTACTTCCCTCAGCAAACCAACCTGAATACCCCCTGACTACATCTTATAAGCCTTGAGTTGTCATAGTAGAATGAAAAATCAATTCCCTATATCACTTAAGTAAATGTTTGTTGATACTAAATTGAATAGCTTGTTGAACTGAGCAGAACTAGTAGCAGGGACAAGTAAAAGTAAATTGGAATAAAAGGAATTGTCCACAACTTTGAATAAAGTTAGGAAGAACCTTAATTCCCAGAGAACCCATAGAGCCAAGTTATTCTGTCTCACATTTTATGTATATTAATGTAACTTGATTCTTGTAACAATCCTGTATAGACACTATACATGTTAGTATCCTCATTCTACAAATGAGAAAACTGAGATTCAGGGAGATTTAGTGGCTTGCCTATAGTCACACAATTAATAAATGACTGAAATAAGATTCAAATTCATATTTTGACCAGAAATTCACTACTTTTTCCACTGCATACAATAACTTCCTGGGTCTATGATGTTTAACATTGAACCAAGTAGCTGAGAGATGGGATTAAGTATTTTTTTCTTTCAAGTCTTTAAGGTATGAAGAGGAAATAATGTATAATTAGTAGGGAAAGATATCAAAGAGCAACTTCAGCTTTTTAAAAATGTCTTTAAAGCTTGATCTAAAAATATCATTTTAAAATACAGTGCTTTATAATAGTATTTCTATTTGATTATTTTGATAGATCTCTTTTAATAAATAATGATTTTTAAATTCATGGCTATATCTGTGTCTCAAATATGGCATGCAATTTGTAATTCAGACCATGCTGGAAGACATACAGATGCATCACCACCTACTAAAAGTGGTCCCTAATTGTAGGACACTTAGGGGCAGGTGGAATTGAGACACACATCACACACACACACACACACACACACACACACATTGGAAAACTTTCAAATATATTGCAAAGTCACAATAAAAACATCACAGTCCCTCTTTTATCTATTAAAGGTAGGCTTCTCTGCATAGAGATTTAGTCCCTGTATTACATAGACTGTCATGTTACATTTTATTTTGACCAGATCTTGTGACTTCATGAGCACAGGAAATATCCAGTGAGAAACTTCCTCTGCTCCTGACGATGAGCATCTTCTCAGAAAATTACACTCTTTTCAGAATTGCCTGAGACAATTTAAGGTTAATAAATTTGCCCAGAGAAACACAGATATTACGTGTCAGAGGCAGGATCTGAACATAGGTCTTCCTGACTCTAAGTCCCACTCTGTCTTCTTTATGTCATGCTTGGTCACTTTGTTATATAACTCCATCAAATTCCAAAGGAAATATCTTTCTGTCTAAATCATGGAAGTTAAAAGACCTTAGGCCATTTCACTCACTCTACATTTCTACCTTGGAGGTTTTATCCCCTAGTCCTAGAGAAAACTTTGCTTGATCTTTCCTCTGATTTGGTTTCTCCGAGGACCACTACTCAATTTCTTCTGGACTCTGGGTAAGATAGGAGGGAGAGAATGAGTGTCTCACCACATTCTTATAAAGTAGATGCTTTTTTGCTTGCATAGTCTTCCCTTTATTACATGCCTCTGGTCCAAATAGCTCATAATGTGCTTTAAAAACTTTACTGACTATAAAAAATATATGCTGCATGGACAAAGTTCTTAGCCCACCACTGAGAAGGAGCCCCTCCAGGGTGTAATGTAGCAGCTGCTAAGTTGGGCAGAGGAAATCTGCACAGCAATTAGAATGACAAGAGAATTCTGTTCCTACTTAAACTTGAGGTGGAGTGAGGTGTAGGTGTACCTGGGTGCATGAGGGAACAAGTGTCTTAGAAGGTAATGACTTCATTTTGAATTAAAAGAGGAAGCAAGAGTTATCCACCTTTCCTAACCACTAATAGCCATAAAACCATGAGTTTTATGGCTCATCACAGGTTTTCTTGAAAGGAGTACAACATTTGGGGAAGACTGGGTGTTTTTGTTGTAGACTTTTGTCCATTCAATATTCTTAAAGCTCTGATCCTCTTTGAGGGAGGATTGGAGGGGATTATGGCATTTCTGGGGGAAGGGGGAATATCTGTAACAATTCTGGCCTCCCTAAGTAAAGGTTAGGGACCTCAACACTGAGTTAATGAGCATGAGTGCAATTCTGTTTACCCTCAAAATGCATATATCATTTGTTACATAGCTAAAATAACAGTAATAAGAAGTTTATGTTTAGAAATCAAAGAGGTATAGAGAAAGGGGGATGAAGAAAATAGATAAGCAGAAATACATACAAGCATTGTGTAAATTACGGGTGGGGTATAATCTGAGTTCATGTCTAAGATGGTTGTTTGAAATTCAGAGTGCTTCTTACCAGACATCTGGAGCAGATGATGGTATAGCAAATAAAGTGATGGGCCTTGGCATCAGAAAGCTCTAAGTTTAAATCTAGTCTCAGATGCTCTGTCTGCCTCAGTTTCCTCAACTTAAAAATGAGGATGATAGTAACACCTACCTCTTGGGTCAAATGAAATATTTCTAAAGTGCTTAGCGTTGTACCTAACACATAGTAGGAACTACATAAATGCTTATTCCCTTCTCCTTCTCACCCACCACAAAAATATTATAAATGGTGATTAAGTTCCCAGGCCTCTTTGCAGATTTTTCTAATGACTTTAAAGTGAGTTAGCAGCTCTCCACAAAGTTCTGGTGCTTTTCCTCATCACAGCAGGGAAGAAATCCTGGATCTTCAAGGGCTATTCCAGTGAAGCCCAAGTTCTGCTCACAATGGAAAGATTCTGAGTTAAGGCCATAAACAGCTCTGCTTGCTGTCTGAGATCCAGCCTTACTAAGCACAGAGAGGTTGGTAATGAGACAGACACAAAAAAAAGCAATCCTCTGTTCTATGTGGCCTCCCTCCACTTCTTCAGTGACAGTAGCAATATGATTTTTTTAAAGATACAGGATGCTAAAAATTACATGGCTTTTTGACTCTCTATAAATATTAATTTAACTAGTGATATTCACAATGTGTGATCATTATCTCATGACAAATGAACTGATAATGAACCATATCCATATTGACATTTTCACTATAAATGAAAACACTACAAGAGTAAGTTTAATCAGAATTCAAGAACAGTTCCCAGGTTCTCCTTAAAGAGATAAGTAAAGGAGTTGATTGATTTGTGTTGGGTTTTTTTTATTGTGTTCAGTATAAATAAAAACTTCAATCCATGGAACACTTGGTCATCTCACCTAAGAATTTTGACATAGAATGTAAGCAAATAAACCATCAGGAAAATGGCAGTTTATGCATCTTTTGATATGAATCAGTCAATAAACATTATTAAGCACCTACTATATGCCAAGCATTATGCTAAACACTGATGAAGAAATAATAAAATTCTATTAAAATATGATTCCTCTAAATTTGTCAGCATATACTTTATTACTTGCTGATTTCAAAGTCTCAAATGAAGATTTTTACAATCCTAAATCATAGAAGCATTAACTATGAGAAACAAAATAATAATAGTGAAACAATACACAAAATTTTCTGGAAGACAGATAAAGAAGTTCTCTGAAGTCAAATGATATCCCTAATCTTATATTGTCAGCACAAAAAAGGAGAAAGTTAATGAACTAACTATCCATTTAGAAAATTTGAAAGGAAATAAATAAGCCCAAAACAATTATGGAAGAGGAGATCATGAAAATTAAATGATAAATAGATAAAATATAAACCAAAAAGACTACAGAAATGATGGATATAGCTGAAAAATGGCTCTTTGCAAATACTAACAAACTGATAAACCTTTAACCAACCTAATTAAAAAGATGGCATAAAGTCAAATAAGCAAACTAGGAAGCCAACAAAGTGAAATCACAATTAAACCAGAATAAAATGAATTATCAGAATCTACTATGAACAAATATATGCTACCAAACTTGAGAAAACAAAATAGAAATGTCTTCAAAAATATTTTAAAATATCAAACTAACAGAAAAGATAAATCAAGATCTTAAATAATGCAATCTCAGGAAAGAAAATAGAACTTGTAAAGAAGCTAAAAAAAAAAACCACCTCTCTCAGTCCTGATAGATTCATTGGAAAATCCTAACATGTTAATCATTAGAGAAAAATTAATACCAATACAATAAAAATTATTTTCAAAAACTGATAAAGCACACTACCAGACTACTTTTATGAGACAAATATAGTCCTAATAACTAAATTAGGGAAGGATAAAGAAAAAAAGAACTATAGGCCAATGTCATTAATGATATTATTCAAAAAGTTTAAATAAATACTCACAGATGACAGCTGATCAATCAAGAAATCACTCACTCTGATCAAGTTAGAGGCCTACCAGGAATGCTAGGATAGTTCAATATTGAAAAAATAATCAACACAATAAATCACATTAAAAACAAAAATATCCAAAACCACATGATTATCTCAGTTGATGTGGGAGAAGCTCTTGAGAAAGTACAGCACTCATTTAGGCTGAAAGTCTTATAAAGTAATGAAAAATATTCATCTAAAATCAAGAATTATGTATTATTTCAGAAGTCTAGAAGACTTCTGAAAAGATACAGGAAAAGGATGCCCACTTTCCCCATTATTAAGAAATTATAGCAATTTAAAGGTATAAAAATAGGAAAGACGAACCAAAA
The DNA here is from genome assembly GCF_028372415.1 of Notamacropus eugenii. Lineage (NCBI taxonomy): Eukaryota > Metazoa > Chordata > Mammalia > Diprotodontia > Macropodidae > Notamacropus > Notamacropus eugenii. The sequence continues at coordinate 375,089,818 of NC_092876.1, read as the reverse complement.
CTATCCCAATATACTGACAACATGATGATTTACTTAGGAAAGTGTAGGGAATTAGTAAAAAAAAAAATACTAAGAGGAATAGTTTCATAGCATTATATAACATAGTTTTAGTAATGTGTCAGGCTACAAAAATCAATAACACTTCAATATAACAATGACAAAGTCTGAAATGGTAATGGCAAGGGAAATTCCGTTCCAAATAACTATAAAATGCATAAAATATTTGAGGATAAGTCCACCAATGCACACAAATATTCAATGTAATAAAAATATGATCAATTTTAACTTATAGTTTTAATGTTATTCCAAGCAAACTATCAAAGGAATACTTTACATAGCTTCTCGAAAGAATAACAACATTGACTTAGAGGTGAAAATATCTAGAATATCAAGGAAACAAATAGGTTGTATTTAAACAATGGGGGTGAGGAGAGATAAAAAACTGAAGCAACACAAGTTAAATCTGAGTTTCCCATGGAGATAGAATCATTAACTCTCATAGTGGGAAAGGACCTCAGAGATCAATTACTCCAATCCTCGCCTAAAACATCTACAGCAAGTGGCCATCCATGATCTGCTTGAAATCTTCCAATAATGGGAAAATCATTCTCTCCATAACAGCCCATTCTATTCTGACCAGTTCATTGGACATGTAGCGCAACCTACATGGAACTGGGATTAAAATGTTCATGTGCACACATATTGTTATTCCAATAATAATAACAATAAGTAACACAGAAGGCAAGAGCCATACCTTATATTTCTTTATATCCCAAACAGTGAATAGTAAGTAAGTACTCAAATATTTGTGGTTGAAGATGATCTCTGAAGACAATATTTAATATCTTGGGCTAGACAGTATCTCCTGTATCTCTTTTTTTTTTAATTTTATTTAAGTTTTCAACATTCATTTCCACAAAATTTTAAGTTCCAAATTTTCTTCCCATCTCTCCTCTCCCCCTACCCCAAAATGCCTTGCATTTTGATAACCCTTTCCACCAATCTGCCCTCCCTTCTAACACCCCTCCCTTCCTTTATCCCCATCTTCTCTCTTGTCCTTTAGGGCAAGATAAATTTCCCCATTGCCTGTATTTCTTATTTCCCAGTTGCACGCAAAAACAATTCTCAACCTTTGTTCCTAAAACTTTGAGTTCCAACTTCTCTTCCTTCCTCCCTCCCCACCCATCCCCACTAAGAAGGCAAGCAATTCAATATGGGCTATATATGTGCAGTTTTGCAAATGACTTCCATAATAGTCATCTTATATAAGACTAACTATATTTCCCTCCATCCTATTCTGACCCCCATTTCTTCTTCTTCTTTCTATTGACCTTGTCCCTCTGCAAGAGTGCTTACTTCTAATTGTTCCCTCCTCCCATTTGCCCTCCCTTCCATCATCCCCCCCACCCTGCTTATCCCCTTTTCCCCTACTTTCCTGTAGTGTAAGAAAGGTTTTTATACCAAATTGAGTGTGCATGTTATTCCTTCCTTGAGACAAACGTGATGAGAATAAACTTCACTTCTTCCCCCTCACCTCCCCCCTTTTCCCCTCCATTGAAAAAGCTTTTTCTTGCCTCTTTTATGAGAGATAATTTGCCCCATTCCATTTCTCCCTTTCTCCTCCCAATATATTCCTCTCTCATCCCTCAACTTTATTTTTTTAGATATGATCCCTTCCTATTCAACTCACCATGGGCTCTCTGTCTCTCTGTCTCTGTCTCTTGGTCTCTGTCTCTCTCTGTCTGTCTCTGTCTGTCTCTCTGTGTGTGTGTGTGTTTCTCTCTCTCTCTCTCTCTCTCTCTCTCTCTCTCTCTCTCTCTCTCTCTCTCTCTCTCTCTCCATATATATATGTTTGTGCATGTATATTCCCTGCAACTCCCCAGATACTGAGAAAAGTTTCAAGAGTTACAGATATTATCTTTCCATGTAGGAATATAAACAGTTCAACTTTAGTATGTCTCTTGTGATTTCTCTTTCCTGTTTACCTTTCCATCCTTCTCTTGATTCTTGTGTTTGAAAATCAGATTTTCTTTTCAGCTCTGATCTTTTCATCAAGAATGCCTGAAAGTCCTCTATATCATTGAATGACCATTTTTTCCCCTGAAGTGTTATACTCAGTTTTGCTGAGTAGGTGATTCTTGGTTCTAATCTTAGTTCCTTTGGCTTCTGGAATATTATATTCCAAGCCCTTCGATCCCTTAATGTAGAAGCTGCTAGATCTTGTGTTATCCTGATTGTATTTCCACAATACTCAAATTGTTTCTTTCTAGCTGGTTGCAATATTTTCTACTTGACCTGGGAACTCTGGAATTTGGCTACAATATAACTAGGAGTTTCTCTTTTTGGATCTCTTTCAGGAAGTGATCGGTGGACTTTTTCAATATTTATTTTGCCCTCTGGTTCTAGAATATCAGGGCAGTTTTCCTTGATAATTTCATGAAAGATGATGTCTAGGTTCTTTATTTGGTCATGGCTTTCAGGTAGTCCCATAATTTTTAAATTGTCTCTCCTGGATCTATTTTCCAGGTCAGTTGTCTTTTCAGTGAGATATTTCACATTATCTTCCATTTTTTTCATTCTTTTGGTTTTGTTTTGTAATTTCTTGGTTTCTCATAAATTTATTAGCTTCCATCTGTTCCATTCTAATTTTTAAGGAACTATTTTCTTCAGTGAGTTTTTGAACCACCTTTTCCATTTGGCTAATTCTGCTTTTTAAAGCATTCTTCTCTTCATTGATTTTTAGACCTCTTTTTACAACACAGTTAGCCTATTTTTAAAGGTGTTATTTTCTTCAGCATTTTTGGGGGGCTCATTTAGCAAGCTGTTGATTTGTTTTTCATGATTTTCTTTCATTGCTCTCATTTCTCTTCCCAATTTTTCCTCCACCTTTCTTACTTGATTTTCAAAATTCTTTTCGAGCTCTTCCATGGCCTGCGACCATTGCACATTTATTTTGGATGTTTGGGATGCAGAAGCCTTGGCTTTTAGTCTTCCCCTGATGGTAAGCATTGTTCTTTCTCTTCCAAAAGGATGGGAGAAAATACCTGGTCACTAAGAAAGTAAACTTCTGTAGTCTTTTTTTACCCCTTTTTTGGGCATTTTACCAATCGGTTACTTGACTTTTGAGTCCTTTGTCAAGAGTAGGGTATACTCTGGGGACCTGTAAGTTCTCAGTTCCTGCAAGGTGACACAATCAAGGAAGAGGACTGTACTCCTCAGGGACCTCCAGCCCTGCCACACCCCAGGACCATGCTCAGAGCTGAGATTCAGTTCAGTGACTCAATTCCCCCAGGGGCTTTTGGTGGAGGTCTCCCAGGGTTGCCACTCAGGGCTGAGATTCAAATCAGCTGCTCAATTCCCCTAGTGGCTTTAAGTTGAGGGCTCCAACAATGGATGCTGGTTGCTGGTTACTGCCTGCAGGGGCCACCCTTACCACAGCCACCTCCCGCTGTTGTCCCCACAGCTTCCTGAGGCCAGGGCTAGGGGAGGACCCTGCTCCCTTGTCACTGAGATGAAAAAGCTTTCTCACTGATCTTTGAAGCTGCCTTTGGTGTTTGTTGGTTGAGGGATCTGAGAACCTCCACTGCTGCTGGGAATTCCACCTTGAGGCCTGCTCCAGTCTTGCTCTTCCTAGTCCCACCTGGCCAAGGCTGGGCTCCACTCATCCAGTGTGACAGACCTTTCCCATCAGTCTTCCAGGTCACCTTGGGCTGGAAATCTCCTCCACTCTGTCGTTCTGTGGCTTCTGCTGCTCTAGAATTTTTGACAGTATCATTTTAAAGAAAGTAGTGGTTTCAACAAACATGACAAGTAGCAGTCTGGGAAACAACCCAAAAGAACTAACTCATAATGTAGGAACTGTGAGAAGAACCTGACAATAGAATCTTTTTGTTGTTCAATTCTTTGAGTCGTGTCTGACTTTTCATGACCCCATTTGGGAGTTTCTTTTCAAAGTTAATGGAATGGTTTGCCATTTCCTTTTCCAGCTATCTCACAAATGAAGAAATTGAGGCAAAGAAGGGTTAAGTGACTTGCCTGGGATCAGTCACTTGTAAGAGTCTGAGACCAGATTTGAACTCAGGGAAATTAGTCTTCCTGACTTCTGGTCGAATGCTCTAACCACTAACCATCTAGCTACCCGATGGAATCTAAGGAGTAGTATTATTCATCAATTTAGCCAATCAGATTATGCCCATTTAGTCGTTTCAATTAGAAATCAGAGGGATCCAGGAGATCTTGAGTCTTTGTTCTCTCAGAAACAAAAAAGAACTTTTACCAGTAGGACTTGGTTTTGGAAAACAAAATGATGTAATGTAGCCAGGAGATCTGGGCTTTTATCCTGGATTTGCCACTTACAAGATTTTTTTACCTCTTTGAATCTCACTTTTCTTATCTGGAAAATGGAAACAATAATACTTGCATTAAAAAGCAATTTGGCATCTTCAGAATCAGGATGATCTTGGTTTAGTCCCACCTCTGACATATACTGACTTACCCTGAGCAAAACATTCAAGCTCTCAGTGCCCCCAGATAACTCTGTAAGGCTATAAATTGCATAATATTTGCTAATCTGCATCCATAGAGAGGTTTTCCTTATTGAGAAGCTCTTTATATTTATGAAATCAGGGACCTGGATAAAGTAAACAAAAGCATGAATGAATAGATAAGAGGTGATGATGATAGACAGAAATAGACATAAATAGATCAGACAGACAGACAGACAGACAGATAGATAGATAGATAGATAGATAGATAGATAAACTATAACCTTGTACCTAGGACTAGAGGAGGGTTCTTTGAAAGAGGAGGGGAAAATATCTACAACTATGATGCTTTAAATTTGCGTCAAGCTAAAGAACACAGTAATTTTGACCTTAAATGTACTTTTTGTTTCATAAAAGTAATACAAAAGCTGTACGAAAGTAAAATTCAGTTGTGCACTTGAACAGATGGTGGACTGAATGATGCAGTAATACAGTAATCAATCAGATACAATTGTGTTTAATAGGATGTGTCATAGTATCTTACAATTCACATTTAAATTTTGCTTCCTAATTCTTGCTTCATTTTTGTTAGAAGTAATAACGTAAAGGGGCACCATCATCAGTGCTTTGGAATTCTTATAGTTTGATGAGAATAATGAGAGTCATTTGGTGGCACTCTTAAAAACTTATCGCATGGTATCTCTCTTGCTTCCCCTTTTTTCTCACTGTAGAACTGAAACTGATTAATTTACGGAGTATTTCATGGAAGTAGACTTTTGATCAGGACTATGCATCTCCTATGCATGGTATAGACACGCCCACTGGTAGCTCTTCAGGAAAGTTGACCATATCTCTTCTGCTTGTGTTCTGGCCAGCCCAGTAACAACTCATGAAGGTTGTGTAATTAAATTTCAGCATCCTAGAGGGTGTGATTCAAACAAGCAATTAGCGATTGGAGAACATGTTTTTGAGCCAGATCGTAAAAGGGAGTCTACAATCAGGATCAGAGACCAATATCAAAGTATGGATAGTCTGAGAGAAACAATAAAAATTAAACTGAGTTCACCAGAGTGATGAGTAGCTGGAAGGGAGGAAGACCAAAGTTCAAATCCTGCCTCAGATACTAACTAGCTGGACAAGTCATTCTGTGCTTCAGTTTCCTCATCTATATAATGAAGAAATTGTTCATCTGCGGACCCTTTCTCTTCTACATCTATTCTCTTTATAATCCTATCATTCTCCCCTGTCTTACCACCTATGGCAACCTTGGACCAGACAGAAGTTTTCACTCATGAGCCCAGTTTTCCAAATGCATAAGAAAAGCCTGCCTCCAGAGGCATGATGGTATAGTGTTTAGTGAGCTGGCTCTGATATCAGGAAGCTCTGAAACAAACTGGCTGTTTGACCCTGGATAAATCACTTAATCTGTCAACATTCCTAGGCAGTTCTCTGAGACTTTAAATCACCTAGCATTGCTGATCTCTTTTTTTGTAGAGGGAGTGTCCTCACAAAGACTTATCTAATTGTCAGAAATTACATATCCAGTCTGCCACCTCCATAGCCCAAAGAAAACCAACTACCCATTAGCTTATGGTAATATTATACTACCTGGTACAACATTTTTCCTTCTCTCTCATATTCCTCTTCTCATTTTGATCCACTCAGCTCAACTTATCCCACTGTACACTGCTGGTACAGGACAGAGATAGGACCTGTGATATCATCAGCATAGGAATCTCCCAGTTTGGGAAACTCCCTCTCCTGCTGCAGTTTGCCACCTCCTCTGCAATTTATGCTCTTAGTAATTCTAGCACTAAGAGATTAAGCAGCAATCAGAGGTTAAATGAGTTGCCAGAATCCCACAACCCATATAAAGCAGAGATGGGACTTGAACTCATGTCTTTATGACTCCATGTCTGGCTATCTATCCTTTATACCATCCTACCACTCACACTAACCGTAGACTTGAGCCAATAGCTCCAGTAATCCAAAGAGGGGTTGCACTAGGAATGACATGGGGATCCTAGGAAACTGCTCTATGGTGTTAGTTTTGGGTATCCCTACCTGAAATACATCAGGAAAAAGATAGACCTACAGACTCAGTCCTAAAATACTGTCAGTAGTGTAGATGGATGTTGTGGTCTCTGTACATCACTGAATGCCATGTTTAGAAGACAGGATAGGAAAGCAGTCAAAAACTTCCTAAAGCATGCATATGCAGGGAGACAGATATTTCCAAGAGATCTTTGCCATTTGACATATCCAACTCTAGTGCATGCCAAATAGGAGTTCTTGCCTTAAAATACATCTCTCCTACAAAATGATTAAATTAGACAGAAGGGAAGACGACCAAGTGTCTCCTGATTGTTTAAGTGTCACACTTCAATCATTCATAAGAATAACAACCTGACATTTTCCCCAAGTTTGAAGCTCAATGAAGCAAGTGTGGGCAGCAGCTAAATTCCAACCAGCATAGCTTTCTTTCAGAGTAGTTAGTAATTACAGTGAAGCTCGACCTTTACAGTTTCATTTTCAGATTTTTAAAATGAAGATGTCAGTAGTCAAAATAGTGAAGCCTTGTCATCAGCAAAAAAGCCTATGAGCAAAGAGGATATGTATATGATAATAATAAAAAGAAAGAAAAAAAAGCAATTTCCACAGGACCAGTTAAATTATAATTGGTGCAAGGCATATCCCAGCTTGCCTAGATTTACAATCAGAACTCCAAATTCATAGCCTTAAGCAGTAATAAATTTTTAGAGGCATAAACTGTTTGGGGATATCAGAGATAAAACAAATGAATAGACTATAATTTTAAAAAAAACAACTGAATTCCCTATACTTTCACTAAATTCTACCAAAGGTAAGCCTTTTTTGGAATGTTTTATTTTAAAATCTAAAATCATCACAGTACCTAGCTCCTTGATTTTCCATTTATATGTGAAAATAATAGACTGTTTAATGAGCACATAAGAAATAATTATCTTAATTAATCTTATGAACAACAAAAACAAGGGATTACAAGTAATAGCTACAGAAAAAAACTTTGACAAAATAAAAATTTATGTTGAAAATCAAAAGAAGATTAGGAATGGAAGGATACTTCTTTAATATAGTCAAACACATATATACATCTATATATATGCAAATAATACATATATGCATTTTACTATGTTATATGTCTGTGCATGTATATACACACATATGTATATATACACATAAATATATACAGTATATGTGTGTGTACACATGCATACATATATACGCACACATGTATACACATATATGTATGTATACATATACATACATATCTGAAAACATTATGGCAAATCACTGAAATCTCCTCACTATTATTTGACATTACTCTAGAGTTCATAGGTATAGCAGTGTTAAATCAGAGCTATAAAAACTAGCAGAATTATCCCTTTTTGCAAACCACATGACAGTTCACTTAGAAAACCTCAGAATCAGACAAATTAATTAAAATTATTAGTATAAAATGTATATTTTGCATATCAGTACAAAGATAAATCCACAGAATAATACTGTATAATATTAACAAAACCAGGAGAAAATGAGACAAAAAGAATTTCCATTAAACATAGCTACATAATACTTAAACTTTTTTAAATGTAATTTTACTCATATTTTGTTACATTTTAAATGTCTCCCTCCATCCTGATCCATCCCACACTACAGAAGACCACCATTTAACATAGAGATAGATAGATAGATAGATAGATAGATAGATAGATAGATAGATAGATAGATAGATGTGAAACTATACTATGCAAACTTCTGTTTACCAGTTTTCTCTCTGGAGATAGACAGTATGTTCCATCATCAGTCCTTTGTAGTTCATTAGAGTATTAGTCATTCATAGTTATTCTTCAAAAATATTGCTGTTACTGTATACAACATTTTCTTGGTTCTGCTCATTTCACTCTTCATTATTTCATGCAAGTCTTTTCACACTTTTCTCACATCAACCTGTTCATCATTTCTTCCAGCACAATCATATACCAACAATATATAAACTCTTTGGAAATTAACCTACTCATAGAAATTGCAAAATTACAACTAAAATCATTCTTTGCATAAAAAAAGGGAGACAAAAAAAATAAATGCAAGAATGAAGGGGACTTACTATCATAAATAGTGAACTGTATTATAAAGCAATATCCCTCAGAACTATGTGGTGCTAGTTTAAGAAAAAAAATGGAAAAATAGAAGAGAGGTTACATAGGCTAGTGAATAAAGAACTAGCTTTGGAGTCATGAAAACTTGGTTCAAGGTCTTCCCTCTGACACATACTTTGGGTCCATGGAAAAATCATATACTTAAACTCTCAATGTACTCTACAGGGATCTCTAAGATTATGTTACAAATGAGTTATAGATTTGCATTAGTAGAAGAGATTTCAACACAAAAGTTTCTCATATTGATTAAATCACAGGTCTAGATGAAACTAAATAACTGATTAATTAAATGAATAAATAAAGAGAAGTAGTTCAGTATAATGGATTAAATAAACAAGACTCAGAAGAATTGGATCTAATAATACAATGTTCGTTAAATCCAGGAACACAAATTATTGGAAGAAAAGGCTCTTTATTAAAAGAGAATTAGGACAATAAATTTCAAATGAACATATGATCTAAATGTGAAAGGTCATATCTTTTTTTTTAATCTAGAAAAATTAGAAGGATTTTTTTTACAACTATATTGGGCAGAGGGTCTTAACTCAGCAAGGGATAGAAGACATCATAACATACAAAGCAGATCATTTAAATTACATAAAATTTATGGTTTTGTACAAATTAAATCAATGTAGGTGGAGTAACAAGAGAAGGTAAAGTAAAGCAGGAAAATCTTTGGACTGCCTCTCTCAGAGGAGTCTGAAATAAAGACCTCTATCTTTATAGCAATAAGACTTTCTCTTAAAAAAATGACAAGTACTGGATGAGTCAAACAATGAGTAACATAATAAAGAATAACATGAATTTTATTAAAACAGACAAAAAACATGTTACTAATATGAAAGCAATTTCCAAGCCAGCTGTGTAGTCAAATGATTGACTTGTAAAAGCTAGGATTACAATTTGTAATAAACTGAGTAGTTAAATGGTGAATGAATGAGTGAATAAATTAACAAATACATATTCAATAAACAACAGAGGGGGAAAATAAAAATGGGAAATGGACAACAGAGCTAGCATTGACACTGACTATAAAAACTTCATCCAGGCATAATCAATGTCAATTAATCACTGAAGCAAAGAGACAATGAGTCCAAAAGGAGCCTTAATTAGTAAGCACCTGATTTAATTGTCAAATGGAGAGAAATACTTTTGAACATCAAGACAGGGCTAAAATACAAATACATCATAAATCTTGTGAAGAGTGATGAAAATTTGCAAACATAATTAACTCAAAGATTAGAGAAACAGTAAAGAGTAAGCACAATTTTAAAAAAAATCATGACAGCATATCCAACTAAGCAGTCATTTGATCAATTGATCAAAATCAGTATGATGTTATCTGGGGAAAAGAAATTAGATGTTTTCAGACAACATTGCACAGAATACATTAATCCAATAAAATGACTTTGCTTAGCTATATATGCACAGGGAACCCTTCTTCAACCTCAACTCTAAGCTGGATCAGGAGAATATGATAAGACCTTAGCCTGAAAGAGCCAGGGTCTCCCATTGCATCCTGGGCCATTGCCAGTCATCCTGATGAATATCAAGCCACTAGATCCAGATGGCTCAGGAGAAGAAAGTGAGATTGGTGACCTTGCAAGCTTTCACAGTGATATTCAATGAGACCACATTTTTACCATCTCACACTTATCTGAAAGACATAAGGGACATCAGTTCCCGCTGATTTTCCTGTTTATTGGTTACTTTAAAAAAAAAAAGGATTTGTTGCTTTAAAATCTCTTTTACCATCAGCTGACTCCCATAAATACATCAACATCAAGATCTCAAACCTACATTCCTTAGAAATAACACTCTCCAATGACACTGAAAAACATCAAGCAAGACCTAAAACAAGGTTATGCAGGCTCACCAAAGGTTATTTGCCACTGAGATAGAAGAGATCTTACCTAGAGTTGTAGAGAAGATGTTCCATGTGGATAGTGAGATCTTTTAGAAGTCCCTATCTTTGGAAAATATCTTGATTGTGATAGGATTTAGGACTTCAAGAACTCCCTGGAAGAGATTATGTAATCAATCAAAGGAGTTTGTCCTGTTGATCAATGCTTCAAAGACCAAGCAGATGAAAATCCTATCTACTGCCTTGATTTCAATATGCATTTTGATTTTTTAAATTTATTTTATTTTTAATTTACAGAACAAAACAAGAATTTCCATAACACAGTACAATAAAAAAGACGATTGCACATGAAACTCCAAATCTGCCATGTACAACTTGCTATTCCCTTCAAATATACAACAAAGTTATCATGTAAATTTCTTTTTTTCCTTTTTTCCTTCCCCCACCCTAGAGATGGCTACCACTAGACACAAATAGATATAGAAACAAATATAGATATAGATTATGTATGTATGTTTGTATGTATATAAAATTTTTCTACATATACATCTATTTATCAGTTCTTTCTCTGGATTTAAATAGTGTCTTTCTCCATATTATAAATACACAAATTAAAAATAAAAGACATATAAACATGCATTTGTTTGGACACCCTACAGAAAAGGGGTTCTTAATCTTTTGTATCATATATCCTTTGGTCTTAGTACCACAAAACATAACAAAACTACTCCTAGTCCCTTTTTTAAAATCGTATTTAAGAGGACTCATTGTGATTTTTAAATCTCTCTCTCTCAAATGCAAATACTTCATCATTGTTTAAATCTTTCCAGTTTTTCAAATATATTTAACTTTCTAGGTTTCTTTTGACTCGTTTGTGTTTCAGGGTTTCTACTTAGGTCTGGTCTCTTCTGGAAGGAACAAAAGTGTTCTATTCAATTAAAGGGAATCTTTCCGTGTAGGATCATATTTTGTCTTACAGCCTAAGCTATTCTTGGCAGTAAATCTTTTTTAGTATTACGGAATATAATATTCCAAGATTTTTCTCTATATTGGAATAATTTCTTTCAAGTCTTATCCTACCTAAAATTTCTAGATAAGGGAGTCTTAGCACTATCACTAAACAAATCAATCCTGAAATCTTTCACTACTGCCTAGATATTGCTGAAAATCACTGTCACTTTCCACAGTGAGACCCCTCTGGCTATACAGGTTGACCATCGTTCTATTATATGATCCTAGGCACCAATTCCCCCTCCTCCTTGGGGTTTAGCGGTAAGAGACAGAGAAAGCCTTGGGTCTTTAAAGAATCTCATTTCCTAAAGCTTTTAAAAGTAACAATGGAAATAGAAAAACATTGTGCCAGTATTATCTTGTCGTTTATTGTCTCTGTTCTGATTATATATATATATATATACATATAATGTCAGTGCTATTCCTTAGCTTGTTCTGTGAACAGCTGAATGCATGAATTCACTTCAAACATCTCCAGTTGTTTTCTTGGGTAAGGCAAACAAACCAATATTGGTAAATTACCATTAAAAGTAGCTATGGTTTTGATGGGGTTCAAACTCTGGGAACTTCCTTGAATTCTCCTTGAATCTCCCCACTTAACCTGGCCTTTCATACTCAGATCTGTGGCCATTATCTGTTACTTCTTGATTGCCCCACCTGCTTCCCACCCAAACCCTCCATTATCTATCTCCTGATTGCCTCCAGCTGTTTCCAACCTTTGACCTTCCTTGGATTCCTTCCTTGGACTTCTCCTCAAGACCCTCCCTAAACCCCTCCTCCCATCACCCTAGACTACCAGACCACTCCCCATCCCTCCTTTACTCTTTTCTGTATTTAAGTTCCACCTCACCTCCATGAAGGTGCACAGATTCAATCCAGCTCAGACTCTGTCTAGCTGGGATTCTATCTGGCCGGCTTGTGAATACAAGCCTTACAAATGCTTAGGTTCCTTAAGAGACAACCCAAGGTGGCAAATCGTTAATAAACTTTGTTTATCTTTGGCTTTAAGAAGGCTTGAGTTGAATTCATTCGAATAGGACCTGGACTGTTGGTATTTTGGGGTCCCCAGCACCCCTAAACCTTGTCAGTTTGAGCCTGAATCTATGAGACTCCAGAAGTGATGAGACAAAAAGGCACTATAAGGCAAGAATCTCTTTCACTACCAGATAAGCCACATAGACACAATTTATCAGTATTCTCTTCTGTTTTTTTTAGGATAAAGCATTATTTGTATGGTACCTTGCCAACTAGGAGTTGAAAATTTTGCAATGGTCTCTGATTATTCAATCTTGTTGTCATAGCAAATATACATCTCACTTTCTTAAGTGTGGAAAAGATGGGACTGACATTTTTCTTATCAAGATGAGAAAAAAAAACCCAGTAGTTCACAGGTCCAAAGTTGAAAATCTTTGCCAAAAGAATTAATTATAGGATCATACTCTCCAGGATATTAGAGACAAAGGAAACTGGTGGGGTGAAAGGCTTGGGACACAGGGGAAAAGAAATAGATTCTATTTTGCAAGAGTTTGCTGGAGGTGAAATGCTGTGAAAATAAATTTATAAGATTTTTCTAACGTCATCTGTTTCAATTCAATTTATCCAAACTTTCCTAATTTGATATTGGAGGTTGGGAATGGTGGTACATGCTCATAATCCCCACCACCATGTAAGATAATGCTGGTCAATAGCTTGAGTCCTGGAATTCTGAGCTACCAGGATATCTGGTAGTCAATAGTGTGTCTACAGCAAATACAGAAAAAATTTGATGAGCTCCCAGGGGTGGGGAGTCACCATAATGTCTGAGAGATGACTTACCCCAAGTCAGAGGCAAAGCAGTTCAGGACAAAAAATAAGACAGGTCAAAATCCCATGTAAAACAAAAATGGAATTGAGCCTGAGAATGACCACTGCAGTTCCAGTCTGGTTGTGGTAACAGGGCCCAGAGTGGGGAACCACACAGAGGGAGGGAGAAAGAAAGAAAGGGAAGAAGAGAGGAAGGGAGAAAAGGAGAGGAAAGGGGGAAGAAGAGAGGAAGGGAGAAAAGGAGAGGAAAGGGGGAAGAAGAGAGGAGAAGGGAGAGAGAGAGACCATTTATCCCAACTAATGTTGAACTTTGCACTATGGGATGCAGTGAAGAGGACAGGCTTGCTAAGAGGATAAATATGTTTATCTACTTATGATACTGTTTTCAGACTGCTTTAGAAATATGCAATCACATATTTTACAATATACTTGCTATTTTAAGACAAGTCCTGTTTCTTAGGCTGGAATTTCAGATGCTAATACTAATAATTTCATCTCCTGAATAAAACAGGAGCCTCTACTACACAATCAAACTTTAGGTCCAGAACCTACATATACTTAAAATCAGTAAATGAAATTTAGAATATGTTCTACAATTCAGAGTTTTTACTAATTGAGACGGGCCTTCTCACCTCATTAGTGTAGCATGGCAATCTACTTCTACCATTGTCTACATTAAAAAATTTCTCCTTTGTTTCCTATTAAATGCTGACAATGAGCCTTCCCAGTAGTGAAGTGAGAAAAAATGCAATGTTTTGGGTCTCTCCTGAATTCTCTCCTTTAGAGATGATTTAATTTGTCACTAATGTAGACAGTCAACAGGCTACAAACTGTCTTTAAATCAAGAAAACACAACTTGTAGGAACACCAAGATTCTGGTAAGAATACTCACAAAAAAATGACAACAACCTGTCATGTAGTGGTAAGAAATGTATTTAAAGTTAGAAGACCTGAATTCATATCCTTCCCCTGCTACTTACTACCTTCGTGCCCAATCGCTAGGGCTTCCATTTGCTAATCCACGAACTAGGAAACTGGACAAGAAGATTTCCAAGTTTAGAATTTGTCACATAGCTTTCATGTGTTCTCTCTGTGTTTTCTGTGATTTGGTCTAATCTTAAGTACAAGGTTAGTAAAAAGTGGTTCTGTCCCTAAGCTTAAGAAAAGACATATTTGTCTATCTATGTACAAGTATGGACACACGAATGCACGTACTCATAAATCCCTATAAAAGCAATCTACCCAATATTCATCTTTTGGTATGGGTGAGGACTGATTATGGTGGTGTTTTTTTTATATAGTATTTCTAAAGTTTTCTGTTCTCAATGATACCTCTGTAATTTTGTGATTTAGAAGTTCTCAATCTTCTCTTGCCTTAGCAACAAAAAAGAAATATTTCACCTCAAAAGTTAACATGATAATAATTTCCAACCTCCCTCGATTTCCAAAAATATCTAGCTCTGATGCCTCTCTTCACTGTGAAGGTAACCTTGAGATCTGAAGACTACTTCACTCTGTCCGGATTGGTCCATCTAAGTACGAAAGGCTCATCACCAGAAACTTGGCCACCAAGAGTTGACATTTTTGTCCAGAGCAGCTCATGAAACATTCTACCAAGGCATAAAAGAGATTGTGGTCTTCACTGGTAAAGTGAGCACTTCAGTATTTCAATGAATCAGTAATCTTCTTTATTTGGATATTTCCTTCAACAGTACAGATCACAACATATCCACACCTCCTTCTCCTTTGGGTCTCTTGAACATGGACCACAAATTTTCCACAGGAGATTGACCCAATATGGATCTCCTGACACTGGAGGATATCAGAAGAGCCCAGAAACTCTCTACTGCTTAACCTTTACTCTCTCCATATGACCACCCCAAATCCTTTTCCAGATATGTAGTTGTTATTCATTCTTTTCAGTTATGTCCAACTCTTTGTGACCCTATTTGGGTTTTTCTTGGCAAAGATACTGGAGTAATTTGTCATTTCCTTCTCCAGCTCATTTTACAGAAAAGGAAACTGGTGCAAATAAGGTGAAGCAACTTGCCCATGGTCATGCAGGTAATAAGCGTATGAGGCCAGATTTGAACTTACAAAGATGAGTCTTCCAGACTCCAGGCCTGGCATTCAATTCACTGCTTCACCTAGCTGCCTCTTTCCGAGACATATTTCTCTCTGAATATATCTTTTTCTCCATATTCTCTGTGCAACTCTTCACAACTTCTGTTGAAACCTACCCATGCCCATCATACATCTTTCTAACATGGATGGGGACCTGCCAATTTTAATTTTTCAGAAACTACGAGTCTATGCCTTAGAGTAATCAAAAAAATGGTGTTAAAAATATCTTTGTTTAAGAGAGAAATTTATTGCTGTCAAAAGTTCCCAATGCCATATAGCCTACTCTCCTGTTTTTATTCATTTCTTGACCCAATCTAGTTCATTGTCCATTTGTAGTGTCTAAGATATATGTCCTAAAGGACAACCTCACAGTTTTGCATCCAACTGCATAGCATATTCTCAATAAAGAACAACCTTCTTTCACTTTTTTGTGTTTTTTTTCCTGTTGTATAACTAAGCCAAACTTTCTGATCAACTATCAATCTCAATTAAGAGGCTCTAGAATGTAGATTTGATGTAATCCACACAATGTCATTCACAAATGGGAATGTCTACAGGACTCTATGAGGAGGCAGGGTGATAATAGGGCAATCACCGTCTGGAGTCAGACAACCTGAGTTCAAATCCCAGTCTTGCCACCTATCATTTTAAGGGCCTTTCTACATCAATAAAATGAGGGAGTTGGAGTAGGTAGACTAAGGGCCCTTCCAGCTCTAAGTTTATGATTCTACAATATGATAAAAGATGTAATAGTAATTTATTGATAAATAGGACTCTATGCTAGATGTAATAGCAATTTTTAACAGTAGCAATTTATAGAAGTTTATAATTTATAGTATAATAATTGTAATTTAGAGAAGCAGTAACTTATAATAATTTAATTTAAAGAAGATAGTAATAGTAATTTATAGAAGAATATGCTATGCCGGATGTCCTCCGTGATACACAATAAAAACATTTGGAAAGCATGCATACATGTTTTATGCTATTCTCAACATTAATAATCAGGAAATTCATGAACAAAGTTATCAAGAAGTCTCATTTGTTTTTGACATATGCATAGCAGAAACATATAAGGAGGGGCCTACTGGGGGGATGGAATGGATGTGTGTGGGTGCGTGTGTGTGTATGTTAGTGAGTGTGTGTGTGTGTGTGTGTGATGGGGCCCCTCAACAATGTGGTGAAGCCTTTGGGACGTCTTCTTAGAATAAATGTTTTTAAATGCATAAAATACCTAGGATTACAAAGGACACTAAGTTGAAATACAGTTTTCAAATTGTTTTGCTTTAGAAAAACATTTAGGGATCCCAGATTAAGAGCCAACATTCTCCACCCTTCAGTGAATGGTGTAACAACAAATACATGATCTGCTATTGAATATCATTTGTGGAAGCCTGTCCCATCCCTACTTATGTCTTTAAGGATAACCTCCATAAACATGGAAATGATTCTTATAAAAATTGCATAGACCTGGAAATACATAAATCAATTAAACCACAGCCACTTGAAGGAGTGTAGGGAAAAACCAAACTGAAAGAGGTCCTGGGAAATAGGACCAAATGAAAATCTCTACTTTGAAAACAAAAGATAGACCAAGAGCTATTGATTGTTTCTGGGTTTGATTGAAGCTTTTACCACCATCTGTCAAAATGTACCGCAAAATGCTTTGGGTATTTAGGGTTTTTTTGCACAGACAAGGGATACATTCAAAAACCACAATGATGTTTTGTCTCTGGGATGTTGTTTTAAGTCTTTAACCTCCCCTAAATGGATTTTTTTTCCCATCATCTACCAGCAAACCTCTTATTGGCTTTTCTCAAATTCATCCTCAAAATTTACAAGTCACCCAAGGCTCATCCAAGCAACCTTCTAGGAGGTAGTTGCTGATGAGGTAATTGATTCTGGATGCTAAAGTTTTTGGCACCTGGCTCCTTCTTCATCATTCCCCTTGAATATATACAGCCCCTTAGGGGTAATTGGATGCAGCACAGCCTACTGTGAAACATAAAGTAATTCACCAGCACTGCCTCATCAGCAAATTGACAGGAGAGGAAACCACACTAATGGCTATGCATGTAAAAAGCTCAGCCCTGCCACCCATACACCAACGAAGTGGACTGATAAACATGCTGATCTTTTAGAAGCAATAAAATACAAGCCGTCAAGCTGTTTTCCTCCCTAAATCACAACAGCAGCTTACAAGTGAAGAGTAATAACAATGGCACTGTTCCTTGATTTTTAACATGTCCCTCACTGAGCCACAGAATCTTTGAGTACATCAAAGGAGAAGGTATTTCTTTTATCACCAGAGCTTGAAAAGAGTGTGAGGTTGGGTTCTGATTTGGCTTTGCCAGGTGTGCGTGTGGAGAGAAAAGTGGGATCTCCTCTGGATATATCAGAGTCACTGGTGATTAATGAGGACAGAGCCTTCAGAAGTTTTTTTTATTAATGTTACCCACTCTGGTTTCAAAACAAAAAAGAGGAAATATAAAAGATAGAAACACAGAATAGTATTATAGTAAGTTTATTATAAGATGAGTATGACTGAATAACAGAAACTAGACTTGGGTCAACAGGATGTCAGTCAACAAGAATAATACCTATATTTGTGTGTGTATGTGTGTGTATTTGTATGTATATACATACATATGTGTGTGTATATATGTGTGTATGTATGTGTGTGTGTATGACTATCCAACTCTGATAATCTTCATTCTGTCTGAAATCTAAGAACTGGTCCTAAGTATGAAAGGCTCGTCACCAGAATCTTGATATTCCCATGTGCACATGTAAGTGTGTGTGTGTGTGTGCGTGTGTGTGTGCGTGTGTGTGTGTGTGTGGCATCAGAGCTAGATATGTGTATCAGAGTTAAACAAGAGGGTCATATTTCTTGCCTTCTCAATGGGTGGTAAAGGGAGGAGGGAGGGAAAGAATATGGATTAAAAATTAAATTTGAAAATAAACAATAATAATAGTTATTTATATAGCATTTATTATTTGCCGGGCATCGTACTAAGCATTTTACAATCAAGGTCTTATGTGATACTCACAACAACATTGAGAGGCAGGGTCTACTATTATCAACATTTTATAGATGAGAAAACTGAGGCAAACAGAGATGAAATTACTTGCCCAGGGTCCTACACCTAATAAGTGTCTCAAGCCATATTGGAGCTCATATTTTTGCTAATTCCACTGTATCACCTAGTGCCCAAGAATTTATCAAATACACAAGCCCTAGAGATACAAAGGAGAGCAAAAACATGACTCTTGCCCTCATGAAACTCACAATCTAATGGTGGAGACATGAAACAACGATGAACAGCCAGGATATAGGAAGTCTTTCCCAATAGCCCGCACACAAAACAGTGAAGGAGTATAAAACTGGAGGATTAAAAGGGGAAGATGACCTTAGGACTTTCCTACTCCTATTCATCCTTCAAACAAGAAAAGTAAGTTTTCTAAGACTGCATATGTTCACTCACTCAAAAACCTTCAGTAGTTCTGAAAAGAATAGCATGGCACAATTAAAAGAACAATGACTTTGTAGCCAGAATACCTATGTTCAAATCCTGCCACTGATGCTTACTGGTCTCTGTGACCAGGAGCAGATAGATAGCTTTACTTTCTTGGGCCTCAGTTTTCTCAACTGTAAAATAAAGGAGTTGAACTGAGGGCCTTTGTGACTCTTTATTGCTTGAGTATTTAAGGCTCTATGGCAGCTAGGTGCACTGTGCCTAGAGTCAAGAAGATCTGAGTTCAAATCTGGCCTCAGACAATTATTAGCTGTATGACCTTGGGCAAGTCACTCAGCCTTCTTTGCCTCAGTTTTGTCATCTATAAAATGAACTGGAGAAGAAATGGCAAACCAGTCCATTATCTTTGCCAAGAAAACCCCAAATGGTGTTATAAAGTTAGACATAACTGAAATGACTGAACAATTTAATGCCATCCACACCCTGACTCCAATCACCTTTCCATCCTTATTTCACATTTCTAATCCTTCATTCACTTTTTACAAGGTTATCAAAACTGAATGACAACCTGTTCATAGGATGCAGTATTCCATATTTAAATTTATTACTTTCTTGCAAGTTGTTCCTCATTCTTGGGGAGCAGACGTCTGATTGGCATGCTTTAGCAACTTCAGAGATATGACGACTCAGCAGTTAGGTGCATTGGAGATGATAAACTGTTTCCAGCCATGAGATGGTTCAAAGTTGAAGGAAGAGAATGCTGTGAAATGATGAAGCAATCCCCTTATTAGCTAGGGAATCACAAAGTGATGAAGCAATCCTCTAATTGCCTACTGATGCACTGGAAGATGAAGGATCTGCAATCAAGAAGAGCCAAGTTCATACCTCACCTCAAACATGTGCTACCTGTGTTCTGGGCAAATCTCTTGACCTCCCTAATCCTCAGCATCCTCATCAGTAAAATGGCAATGATAACAATAGCAACTACCTCACAGGGTTATTCTGAGGACCAAATGAGGTTTGTGCAGAATATACTGAAAACCTTGAAGTACTATACAAATGCTGTCTATTACTACCGAGCCACGGAAGGCAATGGCATCATTGTTGTCCTTCAGTTGTATTCTACTCTTCTTGACTCCATTTAGGGTTTCCTCAGCAAAGATACTGCAGCGGCTTACCATTCCCTTCTCCAGCTCATTTTACAGATGAGGAAACTGAGGCAAACAGGTTTATAAGTGACTTGCTCAGGATCACACAAGTAAAAAGTGTCTGAGGCCAGATTTGAACTCAGGAAGATGAGTCTTCCTTGCTTTGAACATAGCAATGCACCATCTAGTCACTCCACCACCATAGCATAATGGAACTTTATATAGATAAGAATAGCTTAGAACTTCATCTTGTTTTTACTTCCCCAAGTGGGGAAGTAGTGTGCTGACTCTAGGTTCCCCAAACAGGATTGGGAGCATTCTTTTTCCTCTGCCATCCTGCTGCCACTCTCCTGTGGTGCATGGATTCTATATGCTTGGCATCAAGCTGTTTTATTATTTTATGTTTCTTTTCCAGAGCAGCTGATCAAACATCGCGCCCAAGGCAGACATACTCAGGGTTGGAGGTGACCTTGTGAGCTCAAGAAGTAGGGAACTGAGTTCCAGGAGTAGAGCTGACCAGTGGCAAGGAAACTTCTGTAATTCAGAGGACAACCTCTGACAAGTGCATTGGCCCACACCTGGCTATTTTACTAGCAGATGTGTATAGGGAATTGTGTGGACAGTGCAAAGCTAAGGTGAAATGTAGTAATCCCATAAACTGCTTTTATGTTCTGATAAGTTCTCAGTACCAACTTTCTAAGAGAGTATAACTTTATGTATTAAATTACTGAATTTTAAATTAATATTAATACCCATTTGTGAGGGGATTTGTTTTGTTTGAGCAGTATTTTTTGTCCTGTGCCTAATTCATATTATACAGTGAGTATACTTAAATTTCCCCTTTTGAGGAAACCCTAGAAATGATCTTAAAGCTAAGGTGCCACCCTGTGCCAGGGTTGGTGTTTAATGACCTTTCATTATGTGAAAAGAGAAAGACAGCTTTCCTCCCTCTCTATTTATAAGCCAGGATCCTCCAGGACTGAATACAGTAAAATCTCATGACTGGGTCCAGAGCAAAGGACCCTTTAGTGTAGGAGGGAGCAGGCATAGTAACCCATCCCATGTGGATCAAAGATGAGTTCTTCAATATTAGACATGGAATACGTTCTCTGATCTTGCCTTCTGCTCACAGAATCTGTCTTCCTTAACCTCAGATATTACCTCCCCTCTCACCCTCATTGGATTTTCCTTGAACTCTTCGCCTAATCTCTTCCTTGATCCTTTCATTCTCAAATGGGTAAAGATAAGTGTGGCATCCTGGTAGAAAATCATTTCATTAAATTCCGCAAGCATTTATTAAGAATCTACTATGTGCAAGGAACTATATTGGGGGTAGGTATATTGGAAGGAAGGAAGGAAGGAAGGAAGGAAGGAAGGAAGGAAGGAAGGAAGGAAGGAAGGAAGGAAGGAAGGAAGGAAGGAAGGAAGGAAGAAAGGAAGGAAGGAAGGAAGGAAGGACAAACCAGTATCTTCCCTCAAGAAAAATATACCATTTGTGGAATTAAATTGAATTGGAAATCATCTTCCAGCTTCGGTATTTTATGGAGTTATGGCAGATGCTGAGCATTTCCCAGTGCTTGCATGTCCATAGGCAATAATGAAAGGACTGAAATTTTCTATCCTACTAATTAATTTTCCTGCTTCTTTACTTCTAAGTCAGTTAATCCTTATTGAATCTATTACTTGATAGGTTTTTATCTTCTTAGTTAATTAAAATCTCCCTTTTTTTTTTATAAAAAGAAGTCACTTTTCCCAGAAGCATAGAATATGCTGACTGTAATGGAATCAAGCCAGTCAATAGATGAAATAGATGGAGAACAGGAAAAAGGGAGGGAGGGAAAGAGGGAGAGAGAAAAAAAGAAAGGAAGGAAGGAAGGAAGGAAGGAAGGAAGGAAGGAAGGAAGGAAGGAAGGAAGGAAGGAAGGAAGGAAGGCAGGCTGAAAGGGAGGGAGGGAGGGCGGAGACATTCCCAACAAATCAGCCCAAGGCAATTTTCATCTCTCATTCTCTGAATTCAACAAAAAAAAGTTGTGGTTGTTATTTGTTTTGTTTTACATGAAACAGTAGCACCATTTCACTGTATAATGATTACTTTTGATTCTGCTGAGACATACATAGAAAATCTGGGTGAGATGAGTGCTCTGGAACAGAATGAATGGCAAGGGTCTTATGTAAATCTATTTGAGGAATTGAGGATGGGCTTGGAGACTGGTCCTAGACAAGCCAGGGAAGGATTAGAATGAATTAGAAAAGTATATTCCATTGAAACCTAGAGAAAAAAATCAGACAGTTGAATATTAATGACAATGGTATGTAAATGTAACCTAATAACCCTGGCCTTGTCTCCAAATTCTCAAGACTTCTAGCCTTGTCTATCCACTCTGTATCTGGTTTTTCTTTTATTTGGTGTCTCCCTCAACTAGAGTGTGTTTCTTGAGAGCAGAGATTGTTTAGCTTTTTTTTCAGTTTGCATCCCTAGTGCTTAGCACAGTTCTTAGAACATAGTAATTGTTTTTAATAAATAATAATTCAATAAATTAAGTTAAATAATTTGATCAATAATAGCTTATGATATAATAATTTAATAATAATTAATTGGTGTTTTTCATTCATTCAAGTATAGAAGACCCTGAAATAATAATAACAATAAAGACAGTAACATTTATATAGCAAGGTTCGCAAAAAAGGTCTTTACTACTGTTATCTAATTTTATGGGAAGAAGGAAGGAGACATAATACTGGGGGAAGGTGGGGAGAATGAATCAGGCCTTGGGTAGAAAAGAATCATTCTGGTCTCTCACAGACCACAGCATAGACCAGAACAGCGATGACCACACCTCTCCTTAAATCATACTACCTTGGAAAAAATGAAAACTTGCAGAACTAGATCTGAAAAAACCTAAAGCTGGGAACAGTGCCCCTCCACCCTAAGAGGAGAGCCCAAGAAATAGGCTGGAAAATGAGGAAACAACAAGAAAAGAAAAGACCTGACCATAGAAGGATACTGTGGTGATAGGGAAAATTAAAATACAAACTCAGAAGAAGACAACAATGTTAAAAGAGTTACAACCAAAGCCTCAAAGAAATATGTGAATTGGTCTTAGGCCCTGGAAGAAATCAAAAAGGATTTTAAAAATCAAATAAGAGAGGTAGAAGAAAAATTGGGAAAAGAACTAAGAATAATGCAAGAAAACTATTTTTAGGAAAAGAAGTAAGAAGCTTGGTAAAGGAAACACAAAAAAATGCTGAAGAAAAAACTGAACCTCCATTATAGATAGATAGATAGATAGATAGATAGATAGATAGATAGATAGATAGATAGATAGATATGAAAGAACTCTTGCCCTTCCTGATAACATCTATATTTCTATTGATGCTATCCAGCCAGAATTGGAATATTGTTTACTCCTTTTCCTTCCTCATCTCCCATATCCAATCATCCTTTTGATTCTACCTTCAAACTATCCCTCAGTTTCACCCCCTTTTTTGTGTTCTCATTTCTATCACTCTAGTTCAGGGATGGGGAACCAACCAAGACCACATATGGCTCTCTAGGTTCTCAAATGTAACCTTTTGACTGAATCCAAACTTCACAGAACTTTTACTGAACTGAAGTTTAGATTCAAAGGGACACATTTGAGGATCTAGAGGGCCACATGTGTCCTCGGGAGCACAGGTTCCCCACCTCTGCTCTAGTTCAAATCCTCATCACTTCTCACTAGACTATCATAATAGTTTCCTAACTGGTCTCCTTTCCCCCAGTCTCTTCCTTCTCCTATCTATTTTTTTACATTATGAAAAAAAATCTTCCTAATATACAATTATGATAATGTTACCGATATGCCCAAATTCCTTCAGTGGCTCCCCAATACCAAGAGATGATGGTGATAGCTCACAATTATGTGGGAGATGGCCTATGGTGTAGTTTCCTCAGCTGAACACTAGAAGGACTTTCTTCCCTTTTTGTTAAGTTTCTACACATCTTCTTAAGTCTCAGTAGCCCCTAGTAAGTCTCCATTTCCCAAAATCCTCGTCAACCTGGGCAGTGCTATTGGAAATTAACTGTCCTGGTGAGGTGGTGAGATTGTACATCCCAAGTAATCAGCCAATGAGGAAACGGATCGGGGGGAGGGTTGGGGCACTTGCTTAGGGCTATAAAAATCTGCCTCTTGTGGCCAGCGAGCACATTTCCCCAACTACTGCTACTTGAGCACCTGGGGACTGTGCCCTTTTTCAGGAAAAAGAATAAAAAGCCCTTTCTGTACTTGAACCCTGACTCCAGCATTATTTGGATTGATCGTCTGTCCCACACAATTACATAGCATTTTATGATTAGCAAAGCCCATTTCCCACAATGCAGCCCCTACCCTGCCCCTGTGAATTAGGTAGTTCAAACCCATGCCCCAGGTTCTTCCAAGCTCTGAGCTCACATGGACCAAGTCTAAACTTGGAAGCTTCCCAGAAAAGTCAATATATCTTCGGTTTTCTGGAGTTTACTCTGAAATAATTTCCAAATATATCTTGTTTATTGTTCATGTCTAAGTTTCCAAAAATATATGTACCAGGATTATCAGCTGCCAAGGTATGCAAACCATATCTGCCTTAATTTCCCCCCCCCCCTACAGATAATGCAGAAGATGTAAAGGATTCATGAGTGACTATAAATAAATACAGAAAATAAATTAAGTATGCATGTAGCCCATAAACAATAAGCACAGTTCTTCAGTAAGTCCTACTTTTTGTCAGAATCCCAAGGTTCTTTGATTCAATGCCATCCTACGGAAAGTGGGAATGCCAGAGGGACAACACCCCAACATTCTAAATGAATTCCTCTCTCCCCCAAGATCCTAAGCAGTCCTTCCTAGGCCCCTAGTGACACCCTGTGATTTGAATTCTCACCCTGGAAAGTTGGTTGGTTTTCCTCCTTTGTGCCCAAAGAAGACCAAATGACATCACTATGTTAGAGTCAAAGAATAGTGCATCCAACTGTGACTGATCAGATCAATATGAGTTGGAAGACTCTACATCAAGTAGTGCACAAATAGTTCATATCAACATTTAGAGAGGTGATATCTAAATCTGTGCATCTCATGCTTCTTTCGAGCTACTCCCATTCTGCTTTCCTCATAGAGCATAGCACCTTCTTTGATACAGGCATGCTAAGCAGGACAGTCCTGTGCCAGTGTCTCCCATGTCATGCAAACTATTCCAGCATTCTTCAAAGTCCTCGAGAGTGTTCCTGTTTCATCTCTTCTGATCTCTGTGACCATTTGAAAATTAAAGTTGCCAGATAAACAATCCTCTTTATAACCTTTCTTCCATGTATTTGTGAAATTTGTTCCCCATCTCTAGAAGGGCTTTCCTGCACAATTTCTGCCTTTTGAAATTCTTTCCTCACTTCAAGACCAAGTTCAAATGTCACCTCCTCCATGAGGCCTCCCTTGATTCCCATCACAAACAGGAATTCAGTCTCTATTGCCTGTCTCTTTGGCCCCTACCAGTTCCCAAATGCCATCATCACCATCATCCTCACCACCACCACCACCACCATCATCATCATCTTCTTCATCTTCATGTTTCCAGAAGGTAGTAAGATTTTTCTTGTTTGGCAAAGGGAAATTTTCAGGCTTCCATTATATATTTTGTCTTTTCCTCTGGGGCATGTCACTATCTAGTCACATTTCTGAAAGTTAAACTCTACTTGCAAAATTTTTCAAATAACAAATTGCTGTCCCCTTAATATGTACCCATTTTAGTACTTTTCCCTTAGTTCAATTTCTTCTAACAGTAAAAATTAAATGACATTTCACTTTTGAACTTCAGTACAACTTAACAAAGGGATTGTTTTTAGGAGACAAGACAGAGAGAAGAGGGGAAAGAGAGATGGAAGGAGGAGAGAAAGACAGAGAGAGAGAGAGAGGAAAGGAAGGTTTAGAGACAGTTCAAACTGTCTCAGGAGAACCTCAGAGAGCTGGTTGTTAAATATTCAGTGTGATCATTTAAACCTCTCAAATTAGGAAAAACTATGAATTAGAGTTTGACTTCTATTTTTATTGCCTAAATTAAGAAATGATTAATGGAAACTTCATAATGCAGATTAAACATTACAGTGTCTCCTGTATATTCCCTCATCTAACCTTCCCTTTCCCACAAGAACTGATTGTTAAACATTTACCAGTATACTTTGGGAGGGTATTCTCATAGAACTAAAGAGATAATTTGGGAAAAGTATAGAGAATGACTCCAGGTGTGAGTGAGGTGAAAGTATAGCTGGGGTACTTCCTGAAATGGTAGTTCTAGGGAGACAGTCACCAATCAGAAGAGCATGGCCTCAGAGTGGAAGTGTTTGGTTTTTGTTTTGCTTTTTCCAGGGTGATAAAGCTACAGACAAGGAGGAGAAGAAGGAATCCAGAGAATGCGTCCAGGAATTAATGAAGTGAAAATAGATATTACCAACTTTTTACCAAAAATACAACAAGAACCACAGATTAGGTCCAGAAGGGATCTAGTGGCTCTCTAGCCCAACGTATTGCTTTTTCAGGTTAGGAAACTGAGGCTCAAGGAGGCTGGAACTTGCCCTCTGGCAGATAGTGGCAAAGGAGGGATTCAAACCCAGGTCCTACGATGCTGAATCTATCCCACTTTCTATTGTACGATGCTGCATAATTGGGTACTTATTCAAACATGCAGTACTGAGGAGATGTCCTAATGAATATGTAATCATCCCATCAGCAGGTTCATTAACTCATTGGTGTGAGTACTCCTTCTACCCATAATGTGTATGTATAGCTATCAAAATTTGAATTAATCTTAACTAGCAACCACTCCTAATTGCTTTGCCTTGCTCCAAATGTGTATTATTTTGAGGTAGCAACTAATCATTGAATCATAGATCTAAACACCTTTGGGGCCATTTAATCCATTTAATCTTTACAGATGAAGATACAGAGACCAATAAGATTTAAGTGACTTGCCCAAGCCTGCACAGGTAATAAGTTTCAGAGGTAGAATTTGAACCCAGGTCCTCTAACTTCAGAAACAGTGCTCTTTCCATTCTTATATGCTGCTGCCATAATTAATGTTTTGGTTTTGATTCTATGACAAAAAGATTTTTAATTAAAAATAATTCATTAGTAAACATAATGTTTAGTTATGTTTAGTAACTAGTATACATTATTAATATATTAGTATTATGTTAGTAATGTACATTATTATATACTCATATATGAGTAATTATATATAAATAATTTTATTTTTATATTTATATATAATTAATAAATATAAAATATATATGAATAAAATTAGTATATTAATAATACACATTAGCAAACTACATTAGTAAACATAATGTATTCTCTGTGACTTAGTTAACTATGCTTAGTAGAAGCCATGCTATTTGGATAATCAAACTCAGGTCCCACCATATAGCTGGTAACAATTTTTTTTAGTGGTAAAGAGAATGTCTAGGGGGAAATGCCTGAAATTACCAGCTTTCAAATCCAAACCTATAAAATAATGATGAATTTCATGCTTATTCTCAAAGTAGGGAAAAGTTATCAGGATAACACAGAAATAGAAATAGGAGATGGCACAAGTTGTTATTTACTGATGGGAGGCTAGGTATGACTCAGAATGCATATGAGTTCTCTTTCCTACAATCACTTCCATTGGCTTGACATATGGATCCATGAGCCCATGCATACCTCTGAGCTCCCACTTCATGATAAAGTATGTAACCGCCAAAAGTGAAATCCAAAGGTTTCCTCCAGGAGCCCTTAGATATGAACGACATGGCAAGAGTTCATGTTTTAACTTCTCCCCAAATATGGGCTATCACTGTCAGATCTCAATATTTTCCCTGTAGACCCTTGTCTTCCAAAATCCTATCTGACATCCATTAAACAGCAAGAGACAAAATCAACAAAGCATTGACTTTCAAACTCATTTGTGCTACATTCAACTGTTTCTTAGGAGAATAGACAAAACTATTCACTAAACATGTTATTCCTCATTTTCTGCTAAAATTACATGGCTTTAAATTTTAAAATTACATTGATTAATGAAGCTAGTGGGAGAATGAAAAGAACTGTCTCAGTTCTACATCACACACACACACATATATACATATACACACATATACATATGTTGTACCTCAGTCCACAAATGTACCATATAAAGAAATGGAAGCAAGATTACAAGATTGGTTAGCTAATCCAAACTAAATTTGGATAAATAGCTTATCATTTTTTGTAGTAATTGAAAATAAAGTAGACACTCAATGACTGGAGAAGGGTTAACCAAACTGTGGTATGAGAATATGCTGAAACGTGGTGAATACAGAGAAGAATGGGAAGAGTTAATTGAACTGATACAAAGGAAAGTGAACAAGATTAGGAAAACAACATACACACTGACTGCAACAAAGTAAATGGGAGGGACAACAACAAAATAATTAAAACTAAATGCTACAAAATGTTAAACATCAAGTTTGGCCCAAAAAAAGAGACATAAAAAGGCACCTCCCCCCCAATCAACTTCTTTGCAAAGGTGCAAATAACATGTTTTACATGTATAATGTCAAACTTTTGGATAAGTGGGTTAGATTTGTTCAGTTTCTCCCCCTCCTCTATCCCCATTTTATTATTTACTATAAGGGATGGTTCTCTCAATGGAGGAGAAAAGAGGATACATTAAGCAGTGTAGACAACATAAAAACAAGGCATATCAAATACTTATTTAAAAAAGGAATAACTTACCTAGGAAGATGTGTTCTTTCTTAATCCAATATATTTACATTCTTTTCCAGTCAGTTTGGATATAAGCAGAAGTGAAGTGAAATTGTGAAGCAAGTAAATTTCTTCCCACAATGAGAAATGCTGCTCCAATATCATTCATCTAATGCCTTTGTGATCTTTCTATTTCCCTTCATTTAAAGACCTCTAGGAAAGAATCTGATAAGTTCATTCAGAAGTGAGGTTTTTTTTATTTTTTTTTTATTTTTTAATGTTTAACAATCACTGCCATACAATTGAGATTTTATCCCCCCCCCACTTACCCCCCACTACCCCCCTCCCTCCCCACGACTGCATACAATTCTGTATAGATTCTACATATACTTTCCTATTGAGTATATTTTCACTATAGTTATGCTATGTAGTCAGACTAAGATAAATGAAAGAAATCGTATAACAAATCAGAACATGATACACAAACACATACACATACACAAACATGATCTGCTACATTATGTGAGTGACTTCCATATTTCTCTCTCTGAGTGTGGAAGGCATTTTGCCTTGAGATCCACCATTGGGATTTTTTTTTTTTTTGTAGGAAGTTCTTGTGTTATTACAAAAATCTAAGTCTACCAGGAAAAACTCTCACACACTGTGGTCGTTGCTGTGCATAAAGTTCTCCTGGTTCTGCTCCTTTCACTCATCATCAGGTCATATAAGTCCTTCCAGGCCTCTCTGAAGTCTTCTTGTTCATCATTTCTTATGGCACAATAGTACTCCATTACATTCATATACCGTAATTTATTCAGCCATTCCCCAATTGATGGACATCCCCTTGACTTCCAGTTTTTGGCAACTACATAGAGTGCTGCTATAAATATTTTTGTACATGTGGGACCCTTTCCCATTTTTATGATCTCTTGGGGATATAGTCCTAGTAGCGATATTGCTGGGTCAAAGGGTATGCACATTTTTGTAGCCCTTTGGGCATAGTTCTAAATTGCTCTCCAGAATGGTTGGATGCGCTCACAGCTCCACCAACAATGAATTAGTGTTCCAACTCTCCCACATCCTCTCCAGCATTTATCATTTTCTTCTTCTGTCATGTTTGCCAATCTTATAAGTGTGATGTGGTACCTCAGAGTTGTTTTGCAGAAGTGAGTTCTAAATGGCTGATCAGAATTAATTTGCTACCTTTTCCAATGAAATCTGCATTTTAATGTTTAGACTTTGAATTAATATCTTGTGTTCATACATCACCTTCACCTCTCAATATGTCACTCTCCCTCCCACATCCAGGAAGTTATCCTTTTAACAAAGTGTTTAAAAAAAGAAAGAGATAGGAACTGTTCACATCCTTACACAGGAAGGTGAAACATATAACTGTTGAGAGCTATATGTTTATTTAGAAGGGATATATGTAGACAAAAGGTATGAGTATAATAGGGTTACAATTGCATTTAAGGTTAGGGTTTGGGTTAGGGTTAGGTTTAGGGTTAGGTTTGGTAGAATCGAGGGTGAGGGTTAGGGGTAGGGTAAGGATTGCCTTTTGGGTTAGAATCGAGTGCATTTAGGGTTAGGGTTAGTGTTGAAATTGACGATTTAGTGTTAGGGTTAGAATTGAGCACATTTAGGGTTAGAGTTATGGTTAGAATCCAATGCATTTAAGGTTAGGGTTAGGGTTAGGTTTAAGGTCAGAGTTAGAATCGAGTGCATTTAAGGTTAGGGTTTGGGTTAGGGTTAGGTTTGGGGTTAGGTTTGGTAGAATCGAGGGTTAGGGTTAGGGTTAGGGTTAGGATTGGGGTTGGGGTTAGGGTTAGGGTTAAGGGTAGGGTTAGGGTTAGGGTTAAGGATAGGATTAGGGTTAGTGTTAGGGTTAGGGGTAGGGGTAGGGTTTGGGTTGGGGTTAGTATTGGGGTTGGGGTTAGGGTTAGACCTAACCCTAACTCCAATCCTAAGCCTAACCGAACGCTAACCATAACCCTAACCCTAACCATAACCCTACCCCTACCCCTAACCCTAACCATAACCCTAACCCTTACCCTAACCATAACCCTAATTCTAATCCTTACTCTAATCCTAAGCCTAACCATAACCTTAACCTTAACACTGACCCTAATCATACCCCTACCCCTAACCCTAACCCCAACCCCAATCCTAACTCTAACCATAACCCTACCCCTACCCCTAACCCTAACCCTAAACCTAACCCTACAACTAACACTAACCCTAACCCTAACCCTAACCTCAACCCTAACCCTAACCCTAACCCTAAGCCTTACCCTAAACTTAACCCTAACCCTAAACCTTAACCTAACCCTAACCCTAACCCTAACCCTAACCCTATCCTTAACACTAACCCTAACCCTAACCTTAACCCTAACCATCACCCTAACCCTAATCCTTACTCTAACCCTAACCCAACCCTAACCGTAATCCTAACCTCAACCCTAATGCTAACCCTAATCCTACCCCTAACTCTATCCTTAACCCTAACCCTAATCCTTATCCTAACCCAACTCCTAACCCTAAACCTAACCATTACCCTAACCCTAACCCTATTCCTAACCCTACCCTTAACTGTAACCCTAACCCTACCCCTAACCCTAACCCTAACCCCAACCCCAATCCTAACCCTAACCTAACCCTAACCCTAACCCTAGCCCTAACCCTAACCCTAATCCTATCCTTAAGCCTACCCCTAACCCTAAAACTAAACCCTAACTCTAACCCTAACCCTACCCCTACCCCTAAGCCTATCCTTAACCTTAACCCTAATCTTTATCCCAACCCAACTCCTAACCCCAAACCTAACCCTAACCGTTACCCTAACCCTAACCCTACCCCTAACCCTAACCCTACCCCTAACCCTAACCCTACCCCTAACCCTAACCCTATTCCCAGCTCCAATCCTAACCCTAACCTAACACTAACCATAACCCTAACTTCAACCCTAACCCTAACCCTAACCCTAACCCTAACTCTATCCTTAACCCTAACCCTAATCCTTATCCTAACCCAATTCCTAACCCTAAGCCTAACCATTACCCTAACCCTAACCCTACCCTTAACCGTAACCCTAACCCTACCCCTAACCCTAACCCTAACCCCAAACCCAATCCTAACCCTAACCTAACCCTAACCCTAACCCTAACCCTACTCCTAACCCTACCCCTAACCCTAGCCCTAACCCTAACCCTAATCCTATCCTTGACCATACACCTAACCCTAAAATTAAACCCTAACCCTAACCCTAACCCTACCCATAACCCTATCCTTAACCCTAACCCTAATCTTTATCCCGACCCAACTCCTAACCCCAACCCTAACCCTAACCGTTACCCTAACCCTAACCCTACCACTAACCCTACCCTTAACCCTAAACCTAACCCTACCCCTAACCCTAACCCTATTCCCAGCTCCAATCCTAACCCTAACCTAACACTAACCATAACCCTAACTTCAACCCTAACCCTAACCCTAGCCCTAAGCCTTACCCTAACCCTAACCCTAACCCTAATCCTTACCCTAACCCTAACCCTAACCCTACCCCTAACCCTAACTCTAACCCTACACCTAACCCTAACCCTAACCCTATCCTTAACACTAACCCTAATCCTTACCCTAACCCTAACCCGAACCCAACCCTAACCCTAACCCTAACCCTAACCCTAACCATTACCCTAACCCTAACCCCAACCCAAACCCTACCTCTAACCCGATCCTTAACCCTAACCCTAACCCTAACCCTTACCCTAACCATAACCCTAACCCTAATCCTTACTCTAACCCTAAGCCTAACCCTAACCCTACACCTAACCCTAACCCTACCCCTACCCCTAACCCTAACCCCAACCCCAATCTTAACCCTAACCATAACCCTAACCCTAACCCTAACGCTACCCCTAACCCTAACCCTAACTCTAACCCTAACCCGACCCCTAACCCTAACCTTAACCCCAACCCCAATCCTAACCCTAACCCTAACCCTAACCCTAACCCTAACCCTATCCCTAACCCTAACCCTAACCCTAACCCTAACCTCAACCCTAACCCTAACCCTAACCCTAACCCTAACCCTAACCCTAATCCTATCCTTAACCCTACCCCTAACCCTCAAACTAAACCCTAACCCTAACCCTAACACTACCCCTAACCCTATCCTTAACCCTAACCCTAATCTTTATCCCAACCCAACTCCTAACCCCAACCCTAACCCTAACCATTACCCTAACCCTAACCCTACCACTAACCCTATCCTTAACCCTAACCCTAACCCTACCCCTAACCCTAACCCTATTCCCAGCTCCAATCCTAACCCTAACCTAACACTAACCATAACCCTAACTTCAACCCTAACCCTAACCCTAACCCTAACCCTAACCCTACCACTAACCCTGTCCTTAACCCTAACCCTAACCCTATCCTTAACCCTAACCCTAACCCTATCCTTAACCCTAACCCTAACCCTATCCTTAACCCTAACCCTAATCTTTATCCCAACCCAACTCCTAACCCCAACCCTAACCCTAACCGTTACCCTAACCCTAACCCTATTCCTAACCCTACCCTTAACCGTAACCCTAACCCTACCCCTAACCCTAACCCTAACCCCAACCCCAATCCTAACCCTAACCCTAACCCTAACCCTAACCCTACCCCTAACCCTAGCCCTAACCCTAACCCTACCCCTAACCCTAACCCTAACCCTAACCCTACACCTAACCCTAACCCTAACCCTATCCTTAACACTAACCCTAATCCTTACCCTAACCCTAACCCAACCCAAACCCTAATCCTAACCTTAACACTACCCCTAACCCTAATCCTAACCCCAACCCCAACCCTAACCCTAACCCTAACCCTAACCATTACCCTAACCCTAACCCCAACCCAAACCCTACCTCTAACCCGATCCTTAACCCTAACCCTAACCCTAACCCTTACCCTAACCATTACCCTAACCCTAACCCTACCACTAACCCTATCCTTAACCCTAACCCTAACCCTATCCTTAACCCTAACCCTAACCCTATCCTTAACCCTAACCCTAATCTTTATCCCAACCCAACTCCTAACCCCAACCCTAACCCTAACCGTTACCCTAACCCTAACCCTATTCCTAACCCTACCCTTAACCGTAACCCTAACCCCAGCCCTAACCCTAACCCTAACCCCAACCCCAATCCTAACCCTAACCCTAACCCTAACCCTAACCCTACCACTAACCCTATCCTTAACCCTAACCCTAACCCTATCCTTAACCCTAACCCTAACCCTATCCTTAACCCTAAATCTAACCCTATCCTTAACCCTAACCCTAAACCTATCCTTAACCCTAACCCTAATCTTTATCCCAACCCAACTCCTAACCCCAACCCTAACCCTAACCGTTACCCTAACCCTAACCCTATTCCTAACCCTACCCTTAACCGTAACCCTAACCCTACCCCTTACCCTAACCCTAACCCCAACCCCAATCCTAACCCTAACCCTAACCCTAACCCTAACCCTTCCCCTAACCCTAGCCCTAACCCTAACCCTAACCCTAACCCTACCCCTAACCCTAACCCTAACCCTAACCCTACACCTAACCCTAACCCTAACCCTATCCTTAACACTAACCGTAATCCTTACCCTAACCCTAACCCAACCCTAACCCTAATCCTAACCCTAACACTACCCCTAACCCTAATCCTAACCCCAACCCCAATCCTAACCCTAACCCTAACCCTAACCCTAACCCTACCCCTAACCCTAACCCTAACCCTAACCATTACCCTAACCCTAACCCCAACCCAAACCCTACCTCTAACCCTATCCTTAACCCTAACCCTAACCCTAACCCTAACCCTTACCCTAACCATAACCCTAACCCTAACCCTAACCCCAACCCCAATCCTAACCCTAACCCTAACCCTAACCCTAACCCTATCCCTAACCCTAACCCTAACCCTAACCCTAACCTCAACCCTAACCCTAACCCTAAACCTACCCCTAACCCCATCCTTAACACTAACCCTAATCCTTACCCTAACCCTAACCCTAACCTAACCCTAACCCAATCCTAACCCTAACCCTAACCCTATCCCTAACTCTACCCCTAACCCTAACCCTAACCCTAACCCTAATCCTAACCCTACCCCTACACCTAATCCTAACCCTAACACACTAGAAAAAAAATGTTCTGTATTGAAAAGACGGGTCTTTGTTGTTGTAGGAGACTCAGGGTGCTCTGAGATTTCCTGGAAGCCATCCAGCCTGCTTTCCTCCTCCTTTTCAATTTTGGGCCCAATTCATTGGTATATACTCTCCCCCACATATGCATACTATCGGAAAACATGCTATATTGTGTCCATTCAGACACATGTTGAAATATAGGCAATAGCCATTCTTCATCCATTTGATGTTTCCTGTGTGTGTGCACCAGTCAAACTTCTCTGATTCATTACAGATGTCTCCCAGAAGTTTGAAATCACTTGGATACAATGCAGTCAGCACAATACCATCTAAAAACTAGGAGGGCCCAGAGGGTCTCACCATCCACAGGAAGTCTCTCCTTGACTAGGACCCTATGCTGTCTCTCCTCTATTACAGGGGAAAATACTTTTATGGAGCAAATATTATTGCTTATTTTAATCCTTCTCTGATATTTATGATCAAAGAGCCATTGAGGTCAGTGAACAGGGTAATTTATGTTGTTATATCATCAAAGGAATCCTGAATGATCTTGACATATAGATGAGATACAACATGTTAGAAAAGGGCCTGTAAAGTGGCATTTTGTTCTACCAAGTCAAATGCTTTAAAAAACAAACAAGCAATAAATTCAGGGGTATATTTTATTCTCTATATCTTTCTGGCAACTATGAAATGGTAAAATGTGCATTCATTTTTCAATGTTGTTTGCAAAAGCCTATTTGTTCCCTGCTAGTTCCCTCATTGAAAATTCTGTCTATTCATATTTAAATAACCATAAGCAGCTAGGTGGTACAATGCATAGAGTATTAAATCTGGAGTCAAAAGACCCAATTTCAAATCTGACCTCAGACATTTAATAACTATGTGAAACTGGACAATTTACTTAACCTCTGTCTCCCTCAGTTTCCCCAGGTAAAATAGAGGTAATAATCTCATAGGTTTGCTCAAATGAGATAATATTTTTATAGTACTTTGAATAAACCTTAAAGAGCTATGTAAATGCTAGATATTACTACCACCATGTGCACCACTACTACTACTATTAGTCCTACTACCCTCATAGAGGATACCTTCAAGTCATATATAGGTAACTTTGATAAAGATTTTGAATAAATGAGAGAGTAAGCATATGTGTTGGTAATTGTCCATACATTCTCAGTCACCTTTCTTGGTATCAATAAGATACATGATTTTTGCCTTCCTTTATTTCCCTTCTCTTTTGTTGTTATTTAGTCATTTACAATCACATTCAGCTACCTCATTTGGGGTTTTCTTGGCAAAGATACCGGAGTGGTTTGTCATTTCCTTCTCCAGCTCATTTTATACCTGAGGAAACTGAAGCAAGCAGGGTTAAGTGACTTGTGCAGGTAAGTGTCTGAGGCTAGATTTAAACTCAGAAGATGTCTTCCTGACTCCAAGTCCAGTACTTTATTCACTGTGCCACTTAGCTGTGCTCTCCCTCTTCACATACGTTGCAAATCTGTCCCCCTGATTATAACATCTCTTAGTATGGATTTCTTTCTCTATATTAAGTGCTTACTATTTGCCAGATAATGTGCTAGACATTGGGATACAAAGGCAAAAATGAAACATTCCCTGACTTTAAGGAGCTTAAATTCTACCTAGGGACCAGCATGTACATGTATCAGTAGATATATATTCAAAGTAAATACAAGACAATATCATGGGTTATGTGAAGTAATTCCAGTTTGGGAGGATCAGGAAATGCTTCAGGTAAAAGGTGGTGCTTGATCTGATTTTGAAGGAAGCAAAAGAGAGAGAGAGAGAGAGAGAGAAGTACTTCCACAAAACTCATCCACACATTAATAAAGTCCAGTGGTATATGCATACAACAGCCATAATCTTCCAACCTGGTTCTTTTGAGTATGGGTAAATTACTGAGATTGGTCAAGTGTTTTGAACAATAAAATTCCATGGCATGATTGCATATTTACATGTACACACATGTGCATGCATGCATGTTTGTATGTATATAGACATATGCTCATGTGTACGTGTGTGCATGTATATATACATGTGTGTAGTTGTGTGTGTATATATCTACATATAGATAAATCTTCTCTCTTGAATTTATTAAGTAGCAACAAGACAGCAGATTTGAGATTTTCTCTGATCCCCATTACCTCTCAAACCTCTCCAAAACAGAAATTACGCAACAAATATAAAGCAACTTCAGTTGTCTCCATGGTCTAGGCCACCAGAAGCCAAAAGAAAACATTATTGTTTATTGACCTCAAGCTCACTTAGTACCCCTCCCTTACCTCCCACACTACCAGCAACAAGGCTGTGCTAACAGACCCAAGAATATATTACAGGCTAACAACAAAATCCACCATCACAATCCTGCCCACTCTCCCTTTTTCTGTTGCTGGGGTGACCCAGCTCTAGTCTATGGAAATTTGCTTTAATTGTCTAACAGACAGCCACGCAGCCACAAACCGTCAGGAACAAAAACTTTCTGGAGTCTCCAACCCTGTAGCACCAGCTCTGTAGAGGTCTGAACTACCA
This sequence comes from Notamacropus eugenii, assembly GCF_028372415.1. Classification (NCBI taxonomy): domain Eukaryota; kingdom Metazoa; phylum Chordata; class Mammalia; order Diprotodontia; family Macropodidae; genus Notamacropus; species Notamacropus eugenii. The sequence goes on along the minus strand of NC_092876.1, from coordinate 375,052,244 downwards.
GGGCTTGAACAAAGAAATAAGAAATACAGAAAGCTGGACAAAACACCAGGATAGGTCACTGGAGCAGCAGGGGAGGGCACTGCTGTGCAACATTCCACTAAATCTAAAAGAATACATCATCAACTCTGGACGGTTCTGACCACCCATCAGCCAGCTGGCACAAACATAGGTTGGTGAACCAAGAATTTCCCAGGATGGTAGGAGGCCAAGGAAATTGTATTCCGATAGGAGGGAGCCAGAAAGTGAATAAGAGGGGAAAATAAGGTGGGTATGCGGGAGACTGAAATTACCAAAGATATGAGGGAGAAGGAAATTCAAAAACCTTGAAAATAGACACGTCAAGAGCAAGAATAGTAACAACAGGACGAAGTATGGCCTCCAGATCTAGTGAGTTCAAGCACATATAAAGAAATGCTGCAAAACAATGGAAAATAATCCAACATTTGATGAGACAAAGGACTCTGGCATTTGAGGAGAATATAGACCCATAAACAATGTTTCTGAGTGTTTCAAAAGAGAAATGAGAAGTAGCAAAGCAGAAGTACAGATGCCTGCACCCAAAAATAATAGGCAAGATACAAAAACTGAAATCTTCAATGGCAAGCCTCACCAAGGAAACAAAAATAAATTTGGAATTTAAATATACAGAAATAAAAGACAATCTTGATGAAGAGAAGCAAAAAAACAATAATGCTAAAAGAGAATGCACACATTAAACAAACAAAACATACTGATCTCAAAGACAGGATACATAGAAACAGCCTAAACATCACAAATCTCCCAGAAAAAAAACATGACCAAAAAAAACTTAAAACCATAATGAAGGAAATAATAGAAAGAAATACCTAGAACTTTTGAACATAAAAATAATGAAATATCAACTGAAAGAATTCTGAGATTACCTCCAGGAAAAAACAAACAAACAAACGAAGGCTGCAAATTTTGAGACATATAGTGGTTAACTTTAACTGTTCAAAAACAACATGTTCTTCAAGCAATCAGGAAACAGACATCAAAATACAAAGGAAAAGAAATTCAAATAAGGAAAATCTATTCTGCAACCATGAGAAAACACAGGAGGAAATGGAATAATGCGTTACAAAGAGTAATGATGCTCAAGATACAGCCCAAGGTGACCTAGCCTTCAAATCTGAGGTAATCATATATGAAAAAGATGGACAGTCAATAATGAAGAGGCACTTGAAACATTTTCAGACAGAAAACCAAAATTGAAGAGGTTATTTGCTCCTTAACAAAAACCCCAAACAACAGAAATGCAGCAGGCATGGATAGCAACAGCAATAAAATGACAGCCTGGAGACAAGCTAAAATACTTCTTTCTAAAAGAAGGTGGAAATCTGGTAGAGGAAGTAATGGAGAGACAGTTAAGGACAGAACTTGGCAACACTTTGCCCAGGGATGAATCAATGTGGTTTTGTTTGTTTGTTTGTGTTACTTTTTTTCTGAGAGAAAGGAAACTAGTCTATAAAAGAAGTGATTTCCCCAACATTATTTCAAGATGAGGGCCAATTTAGTTAGAGGGTTTTATGAAAATTGTGTAATATCACAGAGTATATCCATTAAACTAACTTTGAACTCAGAGAAATAAAGATCTATTAAGGAAAAGAGTCAGTAGCAGACTCAAGAGCTTTGTAATAAATCAACATGTATAAGCAATTAAATAAGGTATAGGTTGCTATAGGGATCACATTCAGAATAATTTCTGTTCTCTGAGAAAATGGGAGGAAAGAATAACTGTTGACTGTAATTTCTTACCAATTGTGGGCTACATTCTGTGCTCAGACATACATCCAGCTTCTCCCTTCTTGGTATCTGGTTCACACTTTCACTGCTTGACCATAGCTATAGTCCATCTTCCTTCTTTCATAGGATCTTGAAACTTGTTTAAAAAAAAGGTTCTCCATCCAGGTTAGTGGAACCCCAAATAAAGCTCTTCTGATTAAACAGCTTTTTTCAGAACATCTCTTAACAGCCTAACCTAAGAATTTTCTAAACTTCCATGAAAATTCTCCAAAATTTCCATAATCCTGATCTTAGCATGTAGAGCTACATTCCAATCTACATCACCCTCACTTTCTGAAAAATCACTTAGGGTACATCAAATGTTAATATTAAAATAGCTGGGGGAGGAGCCAAGTTGACATAGTAGAAAGACGCAAATACACTAGCTCTTCCCCCACAACCCATAAAATACTTCTAAAGAAGGACTCTCAACAAATTCTAGAGCAGCAGAAGCAACAGAACAACAGAGTGGTGGAGATTTCTAGCCCAGAGGGACCTGAAACACAAACAGGAAAGATCTGTTGCACCCAACACAGAGCAGAGCCCAGCCTAGCCTTGGCCATGCTGCACTGGGAGGAGCAGATCCAAGCAGGCTTCAGGGAAAGAATTTCCAGCTGCAGCACAGATGCCTCAACCCACAGGCACTAAAGGTCAGTGAGAGGGGTATTTTTTGGTTGGCTGAGAAGGGAGCAGGGTATCCCCATAACTCAAGCCTCTTCAGGTGGCAGCAGTACAGGCAGCAGCAAACAGGGGCTCCCAAGGCAGGCAGCAGCCCACATCCATTGTTGAAGGTCTCATGGTAAAACCCCTGAGGGAACTGAGCCCTGTGTGGCAGCCCTGCCACCACCTGACCAGCTGATCTTAATATCACACTGGATTGTGGCCCTGCCCCCTCCTAAAGCCCCTGAGGGTTTGGAGCAGCTCATCTGAATCTCATCCCCCAGTGCAGGCTTGGCAGAACTGGAGGCCAGGTGGCTGTGGAGAGGAAACTCAGAAGTCAAGTAACTAGCTGGGAAAATGCCCAAAAAAGGGAAAAAAATAAGATCATAGAAGGTTACTTTCTTGGGGAACAGGTGTCTCCCCCCATCCTTTCAGATGAGGAAGAACAAGGCGTACTGTTAGAGGAAGTAAAGACCTCTGCCTCCAGGGCCTCCAAAGGGAACTGAAACTAGACTCAGGAAACACAAGGACTCAAAAAGCGAGTTAGCAGCTCACAAAAGGAGAACCAAAAAAATTCTGTGGAAAATAACAGCTTTACAAAGAGGCTAACTCAATTGGAAAAAGAGGTCCAAAAAGCCAACGAGGAGAAGGAGGTTTTAAAAAGTAGAATTAGCCAAATGGAGTAGAAGGTTCAAAAGCTCACTGAACAAAACAGTTCACTGAAAGAGAGAACTGAGTTCAGGGAAATGAATGATTATGAGATAAACCAAGCAGTTAAAAAACAAAAGGAAAAGTTTGAAAAAATAGAATATAATGTGAAACAGCTCATTGGAAAAACAACTGACCTGGAAAAAATAGATCCAGGAGAGACAATTTAAAAATTATGGGACTACCTGAAAGCCATGATCAAAAAAAGAGCCTAGACATTATCTTCCATGAAATTATCAAGGAAAACTACCCTGATATTCTAGAACCAGAGAGCAAAATAAATATTGAAAGAATCCACCAATCACCTCCTGAAAAAGACCCGACAAGAGAAAGTCCTAGGAATATTGTGGCCAAATTTCAGAGTTCCCAGATCAAGGAGAAAATACTGTAAGCAGCTAGAAAGAAACAATTCAAGTATTGTGGAAATGCAATCAGGATAACACAAGATCTGGCAGCTTCAACATTAAGGGATCAAAGGGCTTGGAATAGTATATTCCAGAAGTCAGAGGAACTAGGATTAAAATCAAGAATCACCTACCCAGCAAAAGTGAGTATAATACTTCAAGGGAATAAATGGTCATTCAATGATATAGAGGACTTTGAAGCATTCATATTGATGAAAAGACCAGAGCTATATAGAAAATTTGACTTTCCAACACAAGAATCAAGAGAAGCATGAAAAGGTAAACAGGAAAGAGAAAGCATAAAAGACTTTCTAAAGCTGAACTGTTTACATTCCTACATGGTAAGAAAATATTTATAACTCTTGAATCTCTTCTTAGTATTTGGGTAGGTGGAGGAATTGTACATATACACACACACACACACACACACACACACATACACATATATAGACAAAGAGTACAGATTGAGTTGAATCAGAAGAGATGATATCTACACACAAAAAAAATAAAATAAAAATTAAGGGGTGAGGGAGGAAAATACTGAGAGGAGAAAGGGAGAAATAGAATGGGCAGGCTATAACTCATAAAAGAGATAAGAAAAATCTTGTTCAATGGAGGAGAAAAGGGAGAAGGGGAGAGAGGAAAAGTGAAGCTACTCTCTCCACGTATGGCTGAAGGAGGGAATAACATGCTCACTAAATTTGATATGAAAATCTATCTTACACTACAGGAAAGTAGAAGAGGAGGTGACAAGTGGGGTGAGGGGAATGATAGAAGAGAGGGCAAATGGGAGGAGAGGATAACTAGAAATAAACATTTTTTGTAAGGGACAAGGTCAAATGTGGGAATAAAAAAATAAGGAGTGATAGAGTAGGACAGAGGGTAATATAGTTAGTATTACACAACATGATTATTATGGAAGTCTTTTGCAAAACAACACATATTTAGTCTGTATTGAATTGATTGCCGTCTCAGTGGGGATGGGTAGGGAGTGGGGGAGGGAGAGAAGTTGGAATTCAAAGTATTAGTATCGAATGTTGAGAATTTTTATTGCATGTAATAGGGAAATAAGAAATACAGGGAATGGGGTATAGAAATTTATCTTGCCCTACTAGAAAAGAGAGAAGATGGGGATAAGGGAAAGGTGGGGGTGTGATAGAATGGAAGGTACATTGAGGAAAGGAGTAATCAGAATGCAAGGTATTAGGAAGCAGGGGGAGGGGAGTGATGGGGAGAAAAATTGAACTTGTTACAAAATGAGGTAAAAGCAATTAGTATTAAAACAATTGACTGAATTAATTACTGAGAATAAATCAATGGTATCTTTAGTTTGGGGAAAAGAATATTTGTCTAAATTTCCTAGATGCAGGTAACATCAGGTAAAATTTGGCATTGGTGCAAAAGTTAAGGTTTCAATGGTAAATTTGATTTTATGATTGCTATTTAATCAGGAACTACAACATGTATAGAAAGGCATTTAAGCCACTTAAGACTTGTCTCAAAAGATGTTCCTTAGCCAAAGTGAAATTATAGTCATATTTGAAACCTGGTTATTGAAACTTGCTATTTTAAGATGCTATGGGACTATTAAGTGACTGTTCTTCTGAGTCTAACTCCAGGTATGGATAGCAAGAAAGGTGGTTTGAGCCTTCAATCCATGATGCCAGTAAACCTGAGAGATGCTGGTAGGAAATGCAAAGATTATCTCATGGGAAGGGTGAGAGAGCAGCTGTTCATCCTGGGCTGAGGTAGGATTCTCCTGACTCAATTTCCCCACTGAAACCTGGCAGACCTTAAGCCTGAATGAATGCAAGTTGACAATCTACTCCTACCTGAAATTGACATGATGTTGAGGAGATATTGGTTCCCTGCCGTGTCCCTACTCTTAGTGGCAATTTCCTATAGTCAAAAGGTTTGTAAGCTTAATACCAGATCTATTAAATTATAGATTATTGATAGGGGAACATCTGAGGTTAAGTCTAAAATTAAGCTATTAGGCATAGGACTTTAGATCAACAACAATAAGTTAGGGTCCTTTAATTCTTAGTAATACTGTGGAGACAATTAAGTCAAGGGCTTGTGAAGTTAGCATACATAAATATTATTTGTGCTTATTTGGTTAATGTTTAAAAAAATTTCTTTTGTAGTCTACATTGTAATTACTTTAAAAAGAAGTATCAACAAAAGTTGGAATTGTTTTATGTGATATGAACTATGTTAAAAATGGAAAATAAAATTTTAAAAATATTAAAATAGCTGTGTTTATAAGAATAATAAACAATAAAACAATAAATAATAAACAATAAAAAATAAATAATAAAAACACAATAAACAAAAACAGTTTTACATGTTGCCATATTACCATAGATACTCCAACACAAGGATCTACTTGACTAAGTGCTTCAGTGAATAAATGTCTAAATTCCATGAAGGATACATTAAATATGCACATTAAAATAGTAAATATATATTCATGACACGAGAAAATAATTGTAAACAACAAAAAAAAACTTTTAGCAACAATAATGGCAATAACCTACATGTAATGACAATGTATTTGTAATCATTATCTTATACTCAAATAAACAAGCAGCAAATTATGCATATCCAACAAATAGATGAAGCCTCAGTACATGAAAGATGCCAGCAACATTTAATAAATGCATTAACATGCACCAATATATTTGGTTACCTGGAAAGTACTCCTGTTTAAACATTAGTAGTATCAATTGACTATGTGTGTTTTTCCCTGAAACATGCTACTTTACCTAGGTCATAGGCCAGATGGTTCTAGCTCTTTTAAGACCTACTAACTTTTATGAGACAACTGGTAGCATAGTGGATAGAGCCCTGGGCCTAGAGTCAGGATGACTTGAATTCAAATCTGGACTCAGACATTTACTGTGTGACCTTGGGCAAGTCACTTAACCTCTGTTGGCCTCCAGGCCCTCATGTGTAAAATGGGGATGAAATGGGAATAATTACCTCCTGTTAAAGTAGAAAAAAATCTGAGGTACAAAGCTTGCAACTATAGTGATTTAGTAGTAACAGTCTACAATTACCATTAAGTCAGGTCAGCTAATCACTTAGTAATTAGTGACAAAGGAGTGATTTACAGAGCTTATTTTCATAACAGGAAAGAGAAATCAAAAATTATAACAATCTTAGAAAATTTGCTTTGAACATAATTTAGTTGGACAAGGCAGGTCATCTGACTATTTTACTCCTCCAGGGGTTTCTTAACCCAAATTCCTACTGTTAGCAACATTTGGAGTGTGGGTGTACAAGGGGCTTAACAGGGAGTTTCTAGGGTAGAACAACTAATAGATCTGATATTCTATTGGATGTGGGCCTATGTCTGTCAACATGTTTGTCAAAATGAGATTGCCTTAGAAATCTTTGCCTGTAGCTGTTTTGTAAAGTGGAATTTAAGACTGGGAAATAGAAACTTAACCCTTAGTTAACTTATCCACTAAGACCAGGAAGAGGATAGTCAACCCCCATCCTCTCTCTTCCAGAAAGGGAATCTTAACCTTTAGAAAATTATTTTATTTAACTTAAAATTATTCAATTCCTATAAAGATTTATTTCTTACTCCAGTAAATGGTAAAATATTATTAACCTAATTCCCTAAATCTATAGGTATTATTCAGTTCCAGGGGAAGGTCTAGGTTGGTTTAGCTTAGCTGTTAGGGCTAACTTCTAAAGTAGGAAGCTTAATCCTATAATCAAACTAAAAATAAATCAAAGCAATCAATACTATCTGATTTAAAAGTTATATATAGTTAGCACCATATAAATTCCCATCTCCCTCTTTCCATCTGTAGTCAAGCTGATTGGTGGTTTGGTCTCAGTATTGGCATTTCTAAGTGCTATGCATTGTCTCTATACCCCAACAATTTCTAGCCTGAGGTTTTTGGAAGGAAATGTGCCACCTCTAAGTGCACCCTTGCCCAGACACTTTGTCTCTGAACTGGAGTCTTTTGTTGATTTTGTTAATATTATTTTATTTTTTCCAATTACTGCAAAGATAGTTTTCAATATTTACTTTCATAAGATTTTGAGGTCTAAATTTTCCCTCTCTCCCCAAGACAACATGCAATCTGATATAGGCTATACATGCACATTCATATTAAATATATTTCTTTATTAGTTATATTGTGAAAAAACCACGAGAAAGAAAAAAATTAGAAAGACAGAAAATAATATGCTTTGATCTTCATTCACACTCCATAGTTCTTTTTCTGGATGTGGACCGCATTTTCTGTCATGAGTCTTTTAAATTGTCTGAAGATCATTGCATTGCTGAGAAGAGCTAAGTCTATCAAAGTAGTAGGTCATCACACAATGTTACTGTTACTGTGTACAATATTCTGGTTCTGCTCACTTCACTTCACATCATGAATTGGAGTCTTCAGGCCTAGGCAATGTTGTTAGGTTATAATACACAAAGTTTTCTACACTTGAAGGAACATGTTCTGAGTTACTCAGAGCAGATTCAAACAGCTTTTCTATGACTGAAGAGTAGTCTCTTCCCCTCCTAGTTCCCTAAGCTAACTGTCCACCACTTATTTCCGCTTGCTTTCAGTGAATCTGACTAACTACTATGAGTTGTAGATAGTTTCAAAGAATTGTTTTTTATAGGGCTCCTACCATTCTCTGGGACTCTTATTTAAACTGGAAATTTACCCACTCTCTCAACAACTTGATATGAAATAGATTTTCATTAATCCATTATCACAGTTCTTGCTAACCACCCCTGGTATTATAACTTTTATTTCGAACAAAACTCTTCTGAGCTAAAGTCATAGCTAGTCAATATGTTTTCATTCACTTCTCTTTCAACTAAAAGATGTTGGGAATATTTATATCCTCTCCATCTTCTGAGACTCCAAAACATAAGTCAGAAGATATAGTTAGATCTTGCTCAGGTATCAACAAGTATGATGTAATAAAGCCTATGGCATCATTTTTGGTGGAGTTTTGCCCTCATACGAGAAATGCCATATGTTGACTCCATTGAGATTTTTATGGATACCAGGGTATCTTCCCCCTTTGGTTTTGGAAACTAACCTCAACTTTGGTTGTTCCTTGATCAGATGCCTGCCACACACCCTGTTTATTGTTGGCTTGATCTCAGCCATTTCTGCTATTACTTAGGAGGATTCCTTAGCTGACTTGACAAAGTTTCTTCTTTGCTTACCTGTGTTGCTTCTGGTTTAGATAAACTCGAATAGATTTTACGTAAGGCACCTGCCCTAGTGTCTTCCTTTCTGAATTCTACTTAGCCCTGACTCTTGGTTGGACTTTAATGACTACATACCATACCACACCATTTCTGCCAAAAGAAGGTACTTTGGGAACATTGTCTGCCCTGCAGATACAGTGCTTCCACATCAGATTCAGAGGATTTCATGTTTCCTATGGAACATGAAGCAAACTTACTTCTATCAAGCAATTTGGCTCTTTTGGGGCTGGAACATATCACCAACAACACTCTCTGACTTAAGGAGGGATGCTGGATTCTCCAAAGATCCAAAGCCCATTAGAAGGAAAAGGTCAATAGAAAGAAGCTACCCTTACAGGTTCCAATTGTTGCTGATTTCAGCTTGGCCTCTAATCTCTGTCTCGTCAACATTTTTTAAATTTCTGTTAAACTTGTTGATTAAAAATGTATCTGTTTCTCAAAAAGTCAAGAATCAATGGGGAAAAAATGTGAAGGGGCCCTAGGAGTACCAGATCTCAAAACAATATTACAAAGCAGTAGTCATCAAAAAGCAATTTGGTACTGGATAAAATAGAGTGGTTGATCCAAGGGAATGGATTAGACATACAAAATATAGAAGCAAATCAGCACAATAAACTAATGTTCAATAAGCATGAAGATCCTAAATGTTGGAGTGAGAGCTAAACTATTTGACAAAAAACTGCTGGGAAAAAATGGAAAGTAATCTGGCAAAGGTTAAATATAGACTAATACTTCACACCATATACCAATATAAGATTAAAATGGGTACTTGATTTAGATGTAAAGAATTGATATTATAAGTGATTTAGGGAAGCACAGGAAAAATTGCTCATCAGATCTATGACTGAACATGAGATAGGGTCACAGGAGGCAAAAAAAGGATAATTTTGATTACATGATTTGGCACAAACAAACCAATGTATTCAAATTTAAAAGAAAACATAAAACTGGGGGGAATTTTTTATGGCAAATTTCTCTGATAAAAGTCTCATTTTTAAAAAATATATAGAGAAATGAGTCAAATATTTAAAAATAAAAGTTCTTCCCCAATTGTTAATAAATACTCAAAGGATATGAACAAGCAGTTTTCATAGGGAGAAATCCAAATTAAAAAAAGTTTTAAATCACTAATAATTAGAGAAAAGTAAAGCATAAAACTCTAGTGTACCACCTCACATCCATCATGACATAAAAGGAAAATGGGAAATACTGGGGGAGATGTGGAAATATAAGTGGAGCTGTGAACTGGTCTAGTCATTCTGGAGATCAATTTGGAACTGTATCCAATGGGATATAAACTGTATATACTCTTTGACCCAGAAATACTACTACTAGGTCTATACTCCAAGGAGAACAAATAAAAAGGAAAAGACCCTATATGTATAAAAACATTTATAGCAGTTCTTTTTGTGATAGCAAAGAATTAGAAACTGATGGAATGCCTATCAATTCCTCAGTGGTTGAACAAGTTACAAGAATATGATGGAATATTATTGTACCATAAAAGCAAATGAAAGGTTTCAGAAAAATCTGGGAAGACATAAGAACTGATGCAACATGAAGTGAGAAGAGCCAGGACAACAATGTACACAGTAACAGTAATATATTAAAAATTATCAAAGTGAAAGATTTAATAACTCTGACTAATGCAATCATCAACCACAATAATAAAGGACCTATAATGAAAATTGTTATCCACCTATGGAGAGAGAACTGGTAGACTATGATTATAAATTAAAGCATGCTTGTTTTCTTTTGTTTTTATTTCTTTTCCTCTCCAGAACAAGGCTAATGTAGAAAAATGTTTTGTATTACTTCATGCATATAATGTATATTATATAGCTTGCCTTCTCAATGGATGTGTGAAGTTGCGGAGGGAGGGAGAGAATTGGGGACTGAAAATATATAATTATTTTTTTAATTATCTGTTCCTTATAACACTCAACAATATCTTCCATCTGTCATCTTCCCCTCTGTCCTATCTGAATAGTTTACTGTGCTAAGAAGGGACTGATATGATCCTTCTCTAGTGTATTAGAAGAACTAGCCAAATGAACTTACAGTCCTTAGGATTGTGCATGTTAAAAATTTAAAGCAAAATTATTTGCCCTTCCGGATTATATAGAACATAGGCAGATATTTTTTTGCCTTAGTCTGAATGGATCTTGGCAAAGAGTCCATGTACAGAGAAATACTTCTCCCACAATCCTTCTGCAGCTGTGTAAACTTTCTGATTTACAGTTGGATATGCATGTGCCTACCTTATTAGGTCACCAGTCCCTATTACATTAATTATTGGGGAGCGGGGTAAGGAAAATGTGTCTTGCTTTAATTATTGTGAAGATGACAGGTTTGAAAAGTCCCAGGTCTGGGACATGAACATTGACCTCTTGAAGGCTGAAGTTCAGAGATATGATAGGAAACAAAAATCAAAATCCAAAGAAAAGCAATCAGTATAAATTGGAATCAATCCTGCCAGTAAGAAAGATGCAAGGGAATTAGAAACGGGAAATTTCATAAAACCCCCAAACTGTAATGATTTTTTAAAAGAAGAGAACGACAGTCTGAGGGAGTAGTATTGTAGAAGAAAAGATGTCAACTTAGATCAGATTCTATTTTGAGAGAAGAAAGAGTTCACAAGCTCTCTAAGAGCCATCAGGCAGAATATTAGTTTTAATCAATCAAGAGCATTTATAAAGCACTTTTTATGAGCAAAACTCTGTTCCAGGTGCTGGGAATGAAATGACAAAAATTAAATAGTCCCTGTCCTCAGGGAACTTGTATTCTTTGGGGAAAACAACATGCATGCAAAGAAAATAAATACAAGGTAATTTGGATGGGAGTAGCTAACAGCTGGGAAGATCAGGAAAAATTTCACATAGGAGGTGGAATTTGTGCTAAACTTTGAAGGAAACGAGAGATTCTAAGAGGGGAAGGTGAGGGGTGCATTCAAGCCATTGGTTATATAATCTGTGAAAAGTTATAGACGTGGAATATGGTGTCATATGTGAAAGACAGGAATTGCACAGGAATCACGATAGCCAACATCAGTATAGCACTTTGAGTATTAGCAAGCAATTTACATATGTTATTCACTGGATCCTCACAACTACTCCACAAGCTACATGCTAGTATTATCCTCATTTTACAGGTGAAGAAAGCAAAGGGGTTAAATGACTGGTCCAGAGTCATACAGCTAGGAAGTGTCTTGTTGTGTTCACCCTTTGTTGCCAAAGAAGACCATGCCATCGGAGAAATAATGACATGACTTGCCCTTGACTTTGTTTTGAGTGAGGGAGGGCTGTGCAGGTCACCAGCCTCACTTCTCCTCCAGAGTCACCTGAATCCAGTTAGCAGACATTCATCAGGATGACTTGAGATGACCCAGGATGCACTGGGAGACCTTGGAGACAGGACTAAAAATCAGATCTTCCTGATTCTAAGTCCAATGCTCAGTCAACTATGCCTTCTAACTAGCTCCAGAGAAGAATAATGTATAATCAGGCTAGAAAGGCAGATTGAAACCAGGGTGTGAAAAGCTTTTTAAGTGCTAAACAATAGAATTTATGTCCGATTCTAGAGGTACCCACTAGAATTTACTGAGCAGGAGATGACATTATCATTGTCATTGCTAATATTTATATAACTCTTTCTATGTGCCAGTCACTGTGCCAAGCACTTTATAGTTACTACCTCCTTTGATCTTCTGAAGAACTCTGGAAGATAGAGGCTAATATTATCTCCATTTTACAGATGCGGAAACAGGCTGAGAGAGACTATGGCTTGCCCAGGGTCACATAGGTAGTAAATGTCTGAGGCCAGATTTGAACTGGTCATCCTGAATCCACTCCATTCACTACACCATCCAGTATTGATCTATACTTGAAGAATATCACTTTGACAGTTGAATGAGGGAGTGGCAAGGAGACGAGTTAGGAGACCAAACTATAATAAGACTGGTTTAAATGAATTTAGGGGAGTTGTTCCAAAGCATCTAGGACATAGACAATGTATCTAGTGTGAAAGAAGAGGAGCTGTCAATCAAAAGGTTGGACCAAAATCTAGATTCTGAAAAAGTAAGTCAATCGGGACAAACCAAATGGAGACCAGAGGAGACAGTACTTAGGCAGAGCAAAGGACAAAGTATCTTTCTCTGAGTCCCTGGATGTTGTGCAGAAAGGGCATACCTAGGGAGACTGTAATAAATGTAGGATCAAAATTCCTTCAGAGCTAGAGCTGAGTTTGGGTGAAATACAATGTGGAAAAAAAAGGGGGAGGTTATGACAGTCAGATACCTGAAGTGGGCACCAACAAGAAAATACTGACTGTATAATGAAAAAAATAATGAGTTGTACATAATAAATTTATAGTTTCATAGGCAATCATCATTTTTTTGTACTGTTATGGAAATGTGTTTTATTCCATAAACTTAAAAAGAGAACAGGATTTGGGGTGTGGTTGCTCTCTCTTCCAGCCTGCTGTATTAAAGCCCCTATTTTCAATTGTATCCCACTGTAGCTTTGTCTCCACCTTGATATTGTCTAGAATTTAACTTTTCCTTCCTCCAACTATGCTATTGTCTTAAACCTGAATAGTTAAGGCTAGTCTGTTCTGTATTATAGTCCTACTATTGAATATTTATATCTGTCTTCCTGTGCCCAGTCTCTCCCTTTCATACAAATTCCAGATTGATATTCCTGACTATGTTATTTCCCCCAACTCAAAAATCTTTACTGGCTCCCCATTACCCAAAAGGTTAAAATACAAAATCCTGTTTTATTTCACATTAATTCCCTTCATTTATTTTCTCTTCTAGTCAAAGTGGCCTGTTATCTATTCTTCATGCATGACATAATCATCTCTTGCCTCTATGCATATATGCAGGCTGTCCCCTATAGAATCAATAGGTCAACAGCCACCTCTTATATAAGACTTTTCATGGTTCTCCCTAGATGCTAGTATTCTCTCCCTCATGACAGGAATTTGCACCACTTGGCATATGCTTTGTGTTTACTTAGCTATGTACATGTTATATCCCTCTCATAGAATGAATATAAGCTCCTAGAGGGCTTCCTTCTTTGCTTTATATCCCAAGGACCTGGAACAGTGCCATACATATGGTTGATGCTCAGTCATTCAGTTGAGGCCAACTCTTCACGATCCTATGGACTTGGAGGCGTTTTTGATTTTTTGCGAATACTAGAGTAGTTGCCTCTTCCTTCTTTCAGTGTGTATTCATCTTATAGAAGAGGAACTGAGGCAAATGAGGACACATGACTTGCTTAGAACCATATAGCTAGTAAGTGTCTGAGACTGGATTTAAATGTAGGTCTTCCTGACTCCAGGCCCAATGCTCTATCCATTTCATCATTGTTTCTTCTATATAGTCAGGATTTAATAAATGTTTATTAAATTGAATATGTTGCATCTTTCTTGCTAGGCTGTATGGTCCATGAAGGGAGAGACTGTATCTGATAAATATGTGTATATTCTCTAGTACCCACATAGTCCTTAGCATATACAAGGTGTTTAATGCTGGGGATGGAAGCTCAATTCCATGTGGACAGTCTCGGGTGGGTAAAGGTGGGAACTTCTAAATCTTAGAGTTCTCACGAGGCCCCCCAGGAAACGACTGGGAATCGAGGTGAACCGAGCTATCTCGTGTATTTCTGCCTCTTCCCGTGAGAAACGTGATGGGAGAGAGCTCTCCCCGCTCTCGAGGCTGTCCCGGATCTGGGCACACCTAGTTACCTAACAGGCTCGGTATTGACGTGTAAACTACGCGACGGGAGAGCTTAAGTAGGGTCAGGAAAGCCTGAAAGTTCTCTTGGGCGGAGGGGCCACGTGTGAGGACAGAAGGCTCCGCTTTTCCTCTCTCCGCTCTTCCCTCCCCCTCTCTCCCCACTTACACTTCTACTTCCAATCTCTTATTGTAAGATCTTTGCCTCCTTGGGAGATCTTTCTCTCTCCCTCCTAAGGAAGAATTCCCCTGCACTTGTAACCAGACCCTGAAATAAAGCTCAACCCTTGTTCGACTCTGGAACGTCCTTTCTCTCATACGAGCATCCAGTTTGGCCAGCCGAAGACTTCCGATAGAGGTAAGGTAAGACTCGGGTAGCCCTCAGGCCTCTAGGCCTGGCAGTTTAATATGTGGTTTTCAGTTGAATGAATCTCTTGATATAGATGTCCATCTCCCCTGATCAAACATCAACTGCCCCAGCCTACTCTGGTGAGGCAGTCGCAACACCTACACAATGACCTGAAACTTGCTGCTTCATTCACATATGTCACACATATGTATGTGCATGCATATATATATATATACATATATATATATATATATACACACATATATAGACACACACACACTGGTGTGCACATATACAAACATATGCATATGTGTCCGTATGTATATTGTGCAACATATGCACATGCTTATACATATACATATCTATGCAAGTGACTGTTCTGACCCCAACTGCCTGACATCCAGGTATGTTACAGTTCCCCCCACTTCAAGGGTTTTCCAGTGCTCTTAAGAAGGTTGGAAATGTGTAATGTCTGCCATTGGTTCAAGTCCCCACTGATTTGTTTTCTTTCAACTTTAGAAGTCTCTAGTATCCCAGTTCCATTTAACCACTTAGCAGATTAGCTTATGCAGAGGAATATTTACTTCAAAGGTATAGTAAGAATATATAAACATTCTCCCAAAACTTGGGTGACATGATACCCCATCCACACCACCTTAGTGGAGGGAGTATACACCACCTTCACTTTTCTCTGAGGAGGAAAAAGGGAGCTTGACTTGGTTCCTATATACCAAAGTCTCAGATTCCAAGTCCAAAACCTCACCCATGCTTGTGTCCCAGAACCAAGGCTTCCTTGCTGAGCTGTTAAGCAACATCTGGCCAAGACTACTGCCTCCAAGGTCCCCATGAGTCAAGCTTCTGAATATGATACTCCACACCCTACATTAAGAACTGAAAAAGACAAAATAAATAAAATATAAATAAACCAAATAAATAAATAAACTGAAACCCCCAAACCTACTTCTCTGGGCCAAAGGCCTGAGGGGAGAGGAAGGTGACCCTTCCCCCCTCAACTTAGTGTACATGGTGACCATGCTGCAGGTGAATAAGAACTTTACTCCTGAATACCAACCAAAAGAGTGACTGTGCCTCTCTCAAGTAGATTTTTAAAAAACAGTCAGTTATGACTATGCTACCAATGGAAAGAAGCTGCTTCCACCCATGTAGTAGGAGGACTCAAAATGTCTTCTCCCAGAAGCAAGAAGGAGGTCCTTGACTATGGTGGCTTTCATGTGAGTGCTTCTATCTCAGATAAGTTGGGAATGTAGCAAAGTCTTATTACAGATATGTGTGTATGCAAGTATACATGCATGTATATATATTATATATATATATTATATATACCCACAAATATGTATATAGAGAGAAGAGAGAAGAAAATTGGGGAGGGTTGATCACTACATTCAGAAACATGAAGACTTGTCACATGGAAGTGAGATTAAACTGGTATTTGGTCCTAGAGAACAGAGCTAGGATATATGATTGGAAGTTACAGGGGAGCAGAATTGGGTTCAATATAAAGGAAGAAAACCAAACTTCATAAGAGGATAAGAGAACGGAATGAATTCAAAGAGTCTGCCATGATATGCTTCAACCTAGACATTCATATCATTTCTGAAATGGACAAAATTTGGAAAATATTTTCAGAGTACTAAGCCTTAAACCCTTACTGTTTTGTAATAACAGTACTGACTTCCAGCTCAGGTCACTCAAAAGCCTAAGGAAAGGGTCCAATGCCACTGAAACCAGATAAAATAACAATAAATCTTGTTTTCGGGATTGAATTCAGCATTTGTCCAACTCATAATTGGGCATAGTTGCTACAAAGCTGAAGCAACACAAATGACTGATATGATAAAGAGCCTGTCTCCTGTTCCATAAATTTTAAAGAGAATGGTAGAGAAAAGAATCAGCAATAATGCACTTGGAATTTATTTTCCCATTAGTACTCAGAACTTAGAGGAAGATGGAAGTGATAATGGGAGGCTTGCTAAGATAAAGTGATATTTCTTTTATTAGCTCCTTATCGAGCTCTAATTTGCACCACGTATGCAAAATTGGTTACTGCAGGGATTCCAAGGACTCATTTTTTAGAATCAGTTTGACTTGAATACTTGGTTCACTTGACTTCCCAATTTTTTCAGTAGGTATTTTATACTTTATTAGATGACTCTGCTTTCATTCAGTCCCTGGAGATGAAGAGAAAATGAATAGTAAATTCTGTCTTCTACCTGTCTTCCAGATGCAGCCATATTCAGAGAGTATCATATTACCAGCAGACACATTCTACACCATTATAGAAAGATCATTAATCATAGTATTTTCAAAAATTAACCATAATTTCCTGGTGATGCATCATGACTGGGAGAAAAAAATAATTAGATCTCTCAGAAAACTTTACCAGATAAGAAATGTTCAGTCCTATTAAACATATTTCCCCAGGTAACTGACTGAAATAGCTTGATAAAGCACCAACTTGCTTTTTTGTCATATTATCTGGGTTTTTTTCTAATCCCATAAATTATAGGTAGCAGGTAGACATTTGTTTCTTTCCACAGATACAGGTGGAGAATGTGGGGCACAGTGGAAAAGAAAGAACTGTTCATCTCAAATGAGGTATATTCAAAGATTACTGTACAGGCATTAAGCCCTTTAGCTTTTGAAAAAAATAATTTTTCATGGATGTAACAAAGTATCTTGTGGGAGTAGAATTTTCACTATCCTAGCTTTTCAACAGGAAGTCTGGTCTATCCTCAAAATAATTTCATGGTTATTTTCATGCTAGTTTCAGGTACAAAGCTAATTCTACAGCTTTACTCAGCTTTCATCCTTCACTATCCACTATTGTATGTCCTATGGCCAAAAATTGGGAATACTAGCCTGAAACCAATCACTAAATGATTCAAGAAACAGGTTAAATGTTTCTACTTTTTACTGGTAGCTAAATATATTTCTATATATTACAGTGAAGTTCTTGGTCTCCAGCCAGGCCCCATTTCTCTCTCTCTCCAAAGATAGTTCTGGTGTTTGTGAACTCATTCAACATGTATCCTTTATCCTAACTCTGGATCCCATTCTCTTCTGTTTGAACTTCAAAAAATGTGATGTACCAAGCACCATAGTTCCAACTGTATTAACAACTTAAAGGATGAAATTAATATAACATTTAATGAGGGCAAAAGTTCAATTCTATATTGTTTAAAAACAATTAAAACTACAAGATTGGACAGATATGCCAAGGTAATGATTTATTGGAAAAAGATGTCTAATTTTAGTGAATTTTAGAATTCATATTCAGGACTAAGTCCACTAAAACTAAGATATCTTTTCCCAATATATCATTACCTCACTCTACCTGTCCAAAAATGGCAGCCAAAAAAAGCTAATGCAATCTTGCTTGCATTAACAGGAGTAAAGTATCAAAAAGAAAGGTAGAGATAATCCAACTATATGCTGGTCAGTCTATACCTAAAATATTGAAATATATGGTTCTTGGCACTATATTCTAGAAAAGACATTGATCATCTAGAGCAGAGGTTTCAAATCCATGGCACATGAAACACAAATAATGTTAATATGAGATTTTATAAGTCAATATATTGCCCATAGGGATCCTTATGTATGGTTTATTGGTCTCTATTTCCACTGGTGTTTGACATCATTGATATGTCCAGATGAGAATAACACAAAGAGTTAAGATAATGTACTAATATATTTGATTGAAAGAACAACTGAAAATGTTCAAAAGACAATAGAGATACAATGCTGTCTTCAGGTATTTGAAGGATTCTCCTATTAAAGAGAAATTTCATTTATTCTACTTGATCCCAGAGGGCAGAGCAAGCAATACTAGATAGAAGTTAGAGAAGGATATATGTAGGCCTGATTTAAGAAAAACAAATTATTTAGTAACTAGACCTGTCCTGAAGTAGAGTGGATTGCCTGAGCAGATTGTGTGTTCTCCATTGCTGGAGTTTTTCCAGAAGAGGTTGTTACATGACAAAGATAGCTCACTTGTTTAGCACCATGGATAGAGTGCTGGACCTAGAGTTAGGAAGACCTGAGTTCAAATCCTACCTCAGAGACTTACTAACTGTATTTCTCTGGGCAAATCTCTTAACCACTCCATTTATCAATTCCCTCATCTGTAAAATGGGGATTATCATAGCACTTACTTACCTCACAGAATGGTTGTGGGGATCAGAGGAGTACTTTGAAAACCTTCAAGCATCATGTAAATGCTACCTATTAGTAAACGCTAGCTATTGTGATCAGCTATTGAGGATATTGTAGTTAGAATTCTTGTTCAATCTGAGTTGCATTATATTCTGAAATCCTTTTCGATTATGATATTCTATGGTTCTCTCATCAACAAAGAACCCCCAATTCATATAACACATTCCTGGAAGGATTCAATGGGAAACACACCATCACTTGCATTGTACATCCCAATTAGACTCATTTTAAGTATTAAGAGGCTGGAGAATTACCTTCTGACTGGCTGATTCAGCCCATAAGATTGGTATATCCAGGTCCTAAAAGAAATCATTCTACATTCAAAATAAAGTAAATAGCAAGAGTGATGATAAATTTTCTCATTTTCTTAAGACCGTCTTGTCTTCTTTTCTTCTTATATTGATGAACTACATTAGCAAGACTCCATTCCCATAGTCTACTCACTCTTCATCCTCAAAAAAGAGAATGATGGTGCATTTTCTCTGGCTTTTCTGGTAATATATATTTGTAGGAAGACCGTGGGAATGCTTCTTATAGGAAAAGACTCATGATCTCCTATGCTAGAGAAAGAAATACTAGCAGGGGTCAAAATCACTAGGGGATCAGAGTATCAATGATCTTTATGATTTAATATATAAGCAAATATTATAGATTTGGAGAAAATGTCAAGACTCCAAAGATTCTTTCAATTTAACTAAAGGTGTGGTCTGTGGTTGTTTCTCAGGGGCCTACTATCACTCCTACATTTGGAGCACTATGGGAAAATATCCTTCATTTGTGTGCAGTCTAGATATTTCCATATCCTAGGGTATGACTACATAGCTTGGAATATGCAGTACAAGAGGAAAAGAATACTAGTTTCCTTTCATAGTAGTTGTGTTGAGTGTTTGCTTACCCTCATATATCTAGAGAAATATTGAGATAACTTATCTTTTTCATTTCCATTGTTCAATATTTTGAAAAAAAACCATGAAATCAATCCTTTACCTTTATGCATCCTATTAGGTCCTTAGGTTGCCTCAACTGATAAGTTACAGGTATGATTATTAGAAAATACTTGCCCCCAAAATGGAGCTTCTTTTCCTGTTCAAAATCTTGTGCTCTTTGGACTCCCTCCCAGAAGAAGTCCTGTTTCAAGTCTTTTGGGTTGTAGAAGCTAAGGAGTTAAACCTGAACAGAGGGCTGGAGAAGAACCAAGTCTGGCCTGAGGATATACATCTAAGGGTTCTGATCACAAACTATTTCCCAGTGTTCTACTTAAGTCTTGTTTGGTATGCTGAAATATGTTGACGTTATAGAGATGTTTGGTTTTCTTGGACTGTGTAGACCAACCTGGTGAAAGGGATCTTGAAAAGTAACGATGGTAAGAAAAAAAATATTTTTACCAGTTAGTATAAAAAGAGATGGGGATCCAGGGAAAGAGTGAAAAAATGATTTATTTCAACATGATGAAAATATAAAATTAAAATCATAGAGATGAGGGCTGAGGTTGATAAGAGACAAAGACTATATAGTTCCCTGTCATACACAGGGGATTGTTTTTGATGGGAAGGTAATAGAGAAGTTGTATGTGCTAATTGGCTAAGAACAGAATGTTTGCAGGGAAGCTTCATTGTAAGTGCACCTAAGAAGGACATGCAGTGTGTCATATAGATTGATTGTCTGAGAATTTCAGTTTTGCAAAGAAAAAGAGCTTTAGATCTGGTCAAGGACCTAACTAGGGCAAAGAGCATATAGGATATAGGAAAGGTGGGGGGGGGGGGGAGATTACTTTTGTTTGTGCCAGGTTCTAGTGATATAAGAAACAAACAAAAAATTCCTTGCCTTTGAGGAATTTATACTCTACTAGTTTCTTCTTAGTACCATGTTCACAGATAAAGCCTTGGCCTAATTTACACCAAACATGATGAGTGGCATCCTTCCTTGTGTTCCAGATTTAGGCTCTGAGCCATATCATAGGACCTTGGGACCTGGCTTCTTAGACTTATGATTCCATGACCCTACAGACAAAGTTTAGGATATTCCATAGAAAATATCAGTATATTTCTACCAAATCTATCTCTCTCTGTCTGTTTCTCTATGTGTCTGTCTCTGAGTCTCAAACTCTTGTGTGCCTCTGTTTCTAACATTCTGTCTGCCTCTCCCTTCCTTTCTCTGTCTCCCTCCCTCCCTGCTTTTTCCTCCCCGCCTTTCTCCAGTAATATCTCTGTATATGGTCATATGAAATCGTGTACCCTATATAAACAGAGGGAAGGAGACAAAAAGATTTCAGTGCTTGAATTAAGAAATATCTGTGTCTCCTCAGTCAGACTTAAGGTCAGGCAACATCAGAGCAATAGCAGTCTTAAAGAGGAATGATTTAAAGTCTCAGCACATAGAGCTTTCTTTTCCCTAGTGCCCCTATAATCTCCTACAGTGTAAATGCTATTATCCACAATGGCACCTCTAGCAGAGAAGCAGAATTTAAAAGGAGTGGAGTGACAGAATTATGTAAATGAAAGACTTAATGGAAAGCAGGAGCCCCACAACATAATGTTCCCCTCTGGGAAATTAGGAATTGTACACTCAGGAACATATTGCATATGCCCTGCATATCATTATCTTCAGAAACCTGTCATGCAAATTTCCCAAACTCCCAACATGCTTTGGAGTCAGGCTCTACCCAGTTATTACTTTAACTTTCTTTTTCTTCTTCTTCTTCTTCTTCTTCTTCTTCTTCTTCTTCTTCATCTTCTTCTTCTTTCTCCTTCTTCTCCCCCTTCTCCTTCTTCTTCTTCTCCTTCTTCTTCCCCTTTCTCCTTCTCCTCCTTCTCCTTCTTCTCTTCCTTCTTCTCCTTTTTCTCCTTTGTCTCCTTCTCTTTCTTCTTCTCCTTCTTCTTTGTCTTCTCCTACTTCTTCTTCTCCTTCTTCTACTTCATTTCCTGCTTCTTTCTTCTTTTTTTCTTCTTCTCCTTCTCCTTCTTCCTCTCTTTCTTGTTTTTCTCCTTTCTCTTTCTTCTCTTTCACCTTCTCCTCCTCCTTCTTCTCCTTCTTATTTATCTCTTCCTCTTCTTCCTCCTTATAATTATTATGATGGTGATTATCATCATCATCCATCATCATCATCATCATCATCATCATCATCATCATCATCATTCTTACACTGTCTTCTCTTTCCCCATGGCAACCCAATTTGTGATTGCTCACCTCTCCTATTATTCCCACCATATAGAAATGTATTGAGATTAATGTACTTTGGTGAAAGTCTATCAGTCTGAGACCCTATTCCAGGCTCTTCTGGACTACCCTAGAACCTAGTTTATATCTCTCTTTCTTCTTTGGAAAGGCAGTGTGGTGGTGCAATACATAAAATGTTCTGAGAGACAGAGTTTCTGGGTAAATTAAAATCAATCCCCTCAGCACCTAAGAAGCTTCAGTATTTGTAGTCCTTTTAAAAAGCACCTGTGGGTGGAAATCATTGTTCAACAAATAATAAGGGAGGATGAATATTATAATGGAAAGTAGGCTATATTAAAAGGAGGGTCTTTGGGTATCACCTGCTGACAAAATGAAGAATCCACATTTTCCCAGGCCTATCTGAGTAAATACAATGAGTAGGAATCCATCCATTAGATAAACTTAGAATTTCTTTTACTGTTTTTGATTTAGATCTTTAGTCTTGGGTAAGTTTTTGAGAGAGATTTCCCATACTGGTTCATTTCTGTATGAAGAAGTAGAAAAAGTGAATATCCTTATCCTGATTCAATAATTATTTATTAATTCAAGAGAGTAATAATCATTCCTCTCAGCCACCTGGAAAGAGCTCTGGGCTAGAAGTCAGGAGTCCTAGGCTTGAATCCTAGATCTGTCACTTAGCAGTAATGTGACCCTAGGTAGGTCATTTTATGTGGGGGCAGAAAGGGGGGAAGGGAGAGAAAGGGAAAAAGAGAAAGACGAAGAAAGGGAGGATGAGAAAAAGAAAGGAGGAGAGAGAGAGAGAGATTCTCCTCTTCATTCTTCCTTCCTTGGTAATCTATAATGCATCTTATCAAAATTAGGGCTGGAATGCAATGTCACAACAAACCAAGTGTATCATCAGTGCATGGAGGAAGATATGGATGGTCAGCTCTTGCTATTCAAAACAGAAGGATCCCAAGAAGCAAGTTATAATCTACCCCCACACCCTTGCTATTAGGGATCAAACTGAACCCTAAAATGAATTTCTGCCTTCCAGGCTGCTCAGGTATTTTCTAGGTGGCTAGAGAAAATGACGAAATTTGAAAATGAGCATATATGAAGACTCTTACAAGTCAGATTACTCTTGGAAAAATAAAAAATAATTGGGAGGGTCTTTGGAGTAAAGAACTTCAAGAACACTAAAGAAATTCAGCAGACTAATGCAAGTAGAGAAATAATGTCCATAAAGACAACATGGTGTCTCAGAGAGTAATACAATGATATTACCATAGAACCTCTGCAATCTTCAACAATCTGCAGAAGTGTGAGTTGCCCCAGACATATGTACACCCTGATCACACAGGTTCCTGACATTTGTGATTTCTACACATGTTCCCTATTTACATGTGTTTCTACATCAGTATCATCCAGGTAGGGATATGCTGGAGTCACCTTATATGGACTCACAAGAGTCTATTGTTGAATTTTCAGTGTAAGCATTTACATTTCAGAAATCAGCAAATTCTACAAATCAGGTCTTCATAAATTGTTTTTGATGATTGTCTCATCTTAAGAAAGTGAAAGAGAAAGGTGAATAACGTAAGTTAAACTTAAAACTGTGTCCAGCACTATATTTTTATTTTATAGACCTAGTTATTAAACATTTACTAACACACCAATTTCTCTCTATTCTACAACCATATGTATTCACTGTGTATATGTGTAAGTGCTCAACCTCCAAGAGTATATTCCATCTGCCCTGGGGGAATAAGATGCATATAATCTTTTCTTGTCATTTTATTTGGTATGCTATTTGCTTTTAATTAGTGTGTCCTCTGGTTATCTGGAGAAAGTGAAAACATCAATGTGGGCTCATGAGCTATGATTGTGACTTTCTGGGTTTCCCAAAACTGGAAAAGCTTTTCTGGGAGTCTATTATGAAAGGGTGTCACAGGTGCCATAGCAGCATGAGATAAAATTGTCTTGCATACCCCAGTGTGGATACTGAGAGTATCATGTCCTGAGACTGACTTCTGTAGGGTTTTTAGGGTACTTACCTTTCATTATTCCTTCCTTTTCCACTTCATCCAAGTGTGACAAAATGACAAAATAAAGACCAGAGATCTTTGGCAAGCCAAATGAAACTATATCATGGAGAAATCAAAAGAATATTGAACCTGAAAACAGTAGACCTGGGTTCCAGTACTGGTTCTCCCCATTTACTAACTGTATGTCTTTAAACAAATCACTACCTCTTCAAACCTCAGCTTCTCCATCTATCAAATGTATATACCAGTAATAATACTTGCAGTTCTTTCATTCAATTCATTCAGTATATGCAAAATACATGTAAAGTACATCATGTAAAGTAATATATAATTATTAAATTATATATTTATAAAATTAAATAATACTAAGTAATTGGGGAGGAAGGGATGACTGATATCTGGGAGGGAAGAGAAGGCTTAGGATAAATCTCATAAAGGAGGCAAAATTTGAGAAGAACCTTGAAAGACTCTAAGAATTCTGCCAGGGAGAGTGGAATAGGAAGTATGTTCTAAGCAGAGAAGCAGACCATGCAGAGTAGAGATAGGAAACAGAATGTTGTACACAGGGTACAGCAAGTACTATGGAACACAGAGTTCATGATGAAGAGTAATACATAATAAAGGTGGAAAGATAAATGAGATGGAGCCAGTTTGTAAAGGCCTTTCAGTGTCAAATAGAGAAGTCTATATTTGAACCTAGAGGGAAAAGGAAGTCTTTGTAGCTTTATGAGCAGGTTGGACTTTAGATTTTGGGAATAGCCTTTGGCAGCAATGGATTAGAATGGATTGGAGAGGGGAGAGGCAGAAGGTAAGGACATCCACTAGGAGGTTATTCAAATAGTCCAGGAAAAAGTTATAAAGGCCTCAAGTAGGGTGATAGCCATATGAGTAGAGAAAAGGGAGAAGATATGCAGGTTGGGACAGTGGATAGTGCACCGGGTCTGAAGTCAACAAGGCCTGAATTCCAATCTGGCCTCAGACATTTAATATTGGTGTGACTCTGGGTAGGTTACTTAATCTTGTTTGCCTCAGTTTTCTCATATGTAAAATAAGCTGGAGAAAGAAAAGGCAAGCCACTCCAGGATGTTGCCCAAGAAAACCCCAAATGGGGTCACAATCAGACAGTGACTGACCAATATAGAGTGAGAATCAACACAAGTTGGGAACTAATTGGTTGTATGGGATGTGAAGAAAGGAAAAAAATTGAAGTGATAAGCTAGAGTGTGTGGGATGATGGTGGTACCCTCCAATGAAACAAAGAATTTAAGAAATGTAAAATGTTTTCAAATTGTTATACAAATGGAAATAAAGGAAATTATGAAAAATTAACTGCTTAGGAAAACAGAAAGCTAGGGGCACTTATTTTTTTTACAGTGAGTATCACTGTTAAATGCCTCATTTTTCAAATATATAGAGAACTGAGTCAAATTTTAAGAATGCAAGTCATTCCCCAATTGATAAATAGTCAAAAGATATGAACAAGCAGTTTTCAGATGAATAAAAAAAGGTATCTATAGTCATATGAAAAAAATTGCTTTAAATGATTATTGGTTAGAGAAATGCATATGAAAACAACTCTAAGGTACCACCTTATATCTATCAAATTGGCTAATATTACAAAAAAAGGGAAATGAGAAATATTGGAAAAGATGTGGGAAAACTGGAACACTAATGTCTTGTTTCTGAAGTTATGAACTAATATAACCATTCTGGAGAACAATTTGGGACTGTGCTCAAAGGGCAACCAAACTGTGCACTACCTTTGATACAGCAATACCACTACTGGGTCTATATTCAAAAGAGATTTTTAGTCCTAGTTGCTTTGACTTCTGGAATATCATATTCCACTCCCTTCCATCCCTTAATGTAGAAGCTGCTAGATCTTGTGTTATCCTGACCGTATTTCCACAATACTTGAATTGTTTCTTTCTAGCTGCTTGCAATACTTTCTCCTTGATCAGGGAACTCTGGAATTTGGCCACAATGTTCCTAGGAGTTTCTCTTTTTGGATCGCTTTCAGGAGGTGATCAGTGGATTCCCTGAATACTTATTTTGCCCTCTGGTTCTAGAATATCAGGGAAGATTTCCTTGATAATTTCATGAAAGATGATGTCTAGGCTCTTTTTTTGATCATGGCTTTCAGGTAGTCCCATAGTTTTTAAATTGTCTCTCCAGGATCTATTTTCCAGGTCAGTTGTTTTTCCAATGAGATATTTCACATTATCTTCCATTTTTTCATTCTTTTGGTGTTGTTTTGTGATTTCTTGGTTTGTCATAAAGTCATTAGCCTCCATCTGTTCCATTCTAATTTTTAAAGAACTATTTTCTTCAGTGAGCTTTTGAACCTCCTTTTCCATTTGGCTAATTCTGCTTTTTATTTTTTTTTATTTTATTTTTTTTATTTTTTAATGTTTAACAATCACTGCCATACAATTGAGATTTTATCCCCCCCCACCTGCCCCCCATTACCCCCCTCCCTCCCCACGACTGCATACAATTCTGTATAGATTCTACATATACTTTCCTATTGAGTATATTTTCACTATAGTCATGCTATGTAGTCAGACTAAAATAAATGAAAGAAATCGTATAACAAATCAGAACATGATACACAAACACATACACATACACAAACATGATCTGCTACATTATGTGTGACTTCCATATTTCTCTCTCTGAGTGTGGAAGGTATTTTGCCTTGAGATCCACCATTGGGATTTTTTTTTTTTTGTAGGAAGTTCTTGTGTTATTACAAAAATCTAAGTCTACCGGAAAAAACTCTCACACACTGTGGTTGTTGCTGTGCATAAAGTTCTCCTGGTTCTGCTCCTTTCACTCATCATCAGGTCATATAAGTCCTTCCAGGCCTCTCTGAAGTCTTCTTGTTCATCATTTCTTATGGCACAATAGTACTCCATTACATTCATATTCCATAATTTATTCAGCCATTCCCCAATTGATGGACATCCCCTTGACTTCCAGTTTTTGGCAACTACATAGAGTGCTGCTATAAATATTTTTGTACATGTGGGACCCTTTCCCATTTTTATGATCTCTTGGGGATATAGTCCTAGTAGCGATATTGCTGGGTCAAAGGGTATGCACATTTTTGTAGCCCTTTGGGCATAGTTCCAAATTGCTTTCCAGAATGGTTGGATGCACTCGCAGCTCCACCAACAATGAATTAGTGTTCCAACTCTCCCACATCCTCTCCAGCATTTATCATTTTCTTGTTCTGTCATGTTTGCCAATCTTATAGGTGTGATGTGGTACCTCAGAGTTGTTTTGATTTGCATCTCTCTAACCAATAGTGATTTAGAGCATTTTTTCATATGATTATAGATAGCTTTAATTTCTTCCTCTGAAAATTGCCTGTTCATATCCTTTGACCATTTATCAATTGGGGAATGACTTGTATGATTATACATTTGGGTCAGTTCTCTATATATTCTAGAAATGAGGCCTTTATCCCCGAGCTTAGCTGTGAAAATTTTTTCCCAATTTACTACATCCCTCCGGATTTTGGTTGCATTGGGTTTGGTTGTGCAAAAACTTCTCAGTTTAATGTACTCAAAGTTATCCATTTTGCATTTCATAATGCATTCTATCTCTCCTTTAGTAAAGAATTCTTCCCTTCTCCATAGATCTGATAAATACACTATTCCTTGCTTCTCCAGTTTATTCATGGTATCAATCTTTATACCTAAATCATGTACCCATTTGGACTTTATTCTTGTGTACGGTGTCAGGTATGGGTCTATGCCTAATTTCCGCCACACTGTTATCCAGTTTTCCCAGCAATTTTTGTCAAACAATGAGTTCTTATCCCAGAAGCTGGGGTCCTTGGGTTTATCAAACAGAAGGTTGCTATATTCCTTGCCTACTGCATCTTGAGTGCCAAGTCTATTCCACTTGTCTACCTCTCTGTTTCTTAGCCAATACCAAGTGGTTTTGATAATTGCTGCTTTATAGTACAGTTTAAGGTCTGGTAGCGCTAGGCCACCTTCCCAAGCATTTCTTTTCATTAGTCCCTTTGATATTCTGGACCTTTTGTTTTTCCAAATGAATTTTGATATTATTTTATCCAGCTCTAGAAAGTAATTGTCTGATAGTTTAATTGGTATGGCACTAAATAAGTATATTAATTTGGGTAGAATTGTCATTTTTATTATATTGGCACGGCCTACCCATGAGCAACTAATGTTTTTCCACTTACTTAAATCTGACTTTATTTGTGCAAAAAGTGTCTTGTAATTGTGTTCATATAATCCCTGGGTTTGTTTTGGCAGGTAGACTCCTAAGTATTTTATACTGTCTACCCTAGCTTTAAATGGGATTTCTCTTTCTATCTCTTACTGTTGGACTTTGTTGCTAATATATAGGAACGCAGAAGATTTGTGTGGGTTTATTTTGTAACCTGCAACTTTGCCAAAGTTGTTTATTAATTCAAGTAATTTTTTACTTGAATCTCTGGGATTCTCTAGGTAAATCATCATATCATCTGCAAAGAGTGATAACTTAGTTTCTTCTTTGGCTATTCTTATTCCTTGAATATCTTTATCTTGTCTAATTGCTACAGCTAACATTTCTAGTACCATATTGAATAATAGTGGTGATAATGGACAACCTTGTTTCACCCCTGATCTTATTGGGAATGCATCTAGCTTATCCCCATTGCATATAATGCTTGCTGAAGGTTTTAGATAGATACTGCTTAATATTTTATGGAAAGTTCCCTTTATTCCTACGTTCTCCAGTGTTTTTAGTAGGAATGGGTGTTGTATTTTGTCAAAAGCTTTTTCTGCATCTATTGAGATAATCATGTGGTTTTTGTTAGCTTTGTTGTTGATGTGATCGATAATGTTAATAGTTTTCCTAATATTGAACCAGCCCTGTAGTCCTGGTATGAATCCTACCTGATCATAATGTATTAATCTCGTGATAAGATGCTGTATTCGTTTTGCTAAAATCTTATTTAAACTTTTTGCATCTATATTCATTAGGGAAATTGGTCTATAATTTTCTTTCTCTGTTTTGTCTCCTCCTGGTTTGGGTATCAAAACCATATTTGTATCATAGAAAGAATTTGGGGGGACTCCTTCTTCCCCAATTTTCAAAAATAGTGTATGTAGTATTGGAATTAACTGTTCTTTAAATGTTTGATAGAATTCACTTGTGAATCCATCTGGCCCTGGAGATTTTTTCCTAGGGAGTTCATTGATGGCTTGTTCAATTTCTTTTTCTGAGATGGGGTTGTTTAAGTATTCAACTTCCTCTTCTGTTAATCTGGGCAATTTGTATTTTTTTAAAATATTCATCCATCTCATTTAGATTATCGAATTTGTGGGCATAAAGTTGGGCAAAGTAGTTTCTAATTATTGTTTTAATTTCCTCCTCATTGGAGGTGAGTTCACCCCTTTCATTTTTAATATTAGTAATTTGATTTTTTTCTTTCTTTTTTTTAATCAGATTGACCAAAGGTTTATCAATTTTATTAGTTTTTTCATAAAACCAACTATTGGTTTTATTTATTAATTCAATAGTTTTCTTAATTTCAATTTTATTAATCTCTCCTTTGGTTTTCAGTATTTCTAATTTGGTATTTACTTGGGGATTTTCAATTTGTTCTTTTTCTAGCTTTTTCAACTGCAAGCCTAAGTCATTGATCTCCTTTTTCTCTATTTTATTTATGTAAGCATTCAAAGATATAAAACTTCCCCTAATAACTGCTTTTGCAGTATCCCATAAGTTTTGGTATGTTGTCTGACTATTGTCATTCTCTTGAATGAAATTGTTGATTGTTTCTATGATTTCTTCCTTAACCCAACCCTTCTTTAGAATTAGATTATTTAGTTTCCAATTGATTTTTGGTTTCTCTTTCCATGGCCTTTTATTACATGTAATTTTTAATGCATTATGATCTGAAAAGGATGCATTGATTATCTTTACCTTTCTGCACTGGATTGTGAGATTTTTATGTCCTAATACATGGTTAATTTTTGTAAATGTTCCATGTACCGCTGAGAAAAAGGTATATTCCTTTCTATTCCCATTTAATTTTCTCCAAAGATCTATCATATCTACCTTATCCAGAGTTTTATTTACCTCCTTAACTGCTTTCTTGTTTATTTTGAGGTTGCATTTATCGAGTTCAGAGAGGGGGAGGTTGAGGTCCCCCACTAGTATAGTTTTGCTATCAATTTCTTCCTTCAACTCCCCCAACCTCTCCTCTAAGAATTTCGATGCTATACCACTTGGAGCATACATGTTTAGCAATGATATTGCTTCATTGTCTATGGTGCCTTTTAGCAGGATATAGTTTCCATCCTTATCCCTTTTGATTAGATCTATTTCTGCTTTTGCTTTGTCTGAGATTAGGATTGCTACTCCTGCCTTTCTTACATGAGCTGAAGCACAATATATTTTGCTCCATCCTTTGACCTTTAGCCTATGTGTATCCCCCCATTTCAAATGTGTTTCTTGTAAGCAGCATATTGTTGGATTTTGGCTTTTAATCCATTCTGCTATCCGTCTCCATTTTATGGGAGAGTTCATTCCATTCACATTCACAGTTATGATTACAATCTGTGTATTTCCCTCCAACCTCTTTCCCACCGTTTGTGCTTTTAGCTCTCCCGTCTCCCTTCCCCTCCTCAATAGTATTCACTTTTCTCCCCCTCCTCCTGCAGCCTTCCCCTCCTTCTTTTAGCCCCCCTCCCTTTTACTCCCCTTTACTCTTATTGCTTCTTCCCTCCCTTTTAGCCACCCTCCCCTTTCTTCCCCCTTCCCCTCCTACTACCTATAGAGCTAGTTAGGATTATCTACTTAAGATTATTGTTCCCTCCTTTGAACAAATCAGATGAGAGTACCTCTCAAACAATGCTCATCTCCCTCCCCTCCTTCCCTCTACTATAGTTTTGTACTTCTTCCTGTGATATAATTTGCCATTTTCTGCTTCCCCCTTTTCACACCTCCTATTACAATCCCTTCTCATACTTAAATCATATTTTTGACATGACATCATTTACTTTATGCCCATTCCCTCTACATATATCCCTTTTATCTTAATAGCTGCACAGTTCTCAAGATTAACAGGTATCATCTTCCCTTATAGGGAGGTAAACAGTTTGCCCTAATTGAGTAGCAAGTTTTTGTTTTTGTTTTTTCCCCTTTGTTTACCTTTTTATGATTCTCTGGAGACCTGCATTTGAAGATCAAATTGTCTATTGAGTTCTGGTGTTTTGGTCAGGAAGCTCTGGAAATCCCTTATTTCGTTGAATGACTTTCTCCTTGCCTGAAATGTTATGCTGAACTTTGCTGGGTAGTTGATCCTTGGTTGAAGTCCCAACTCCTTTGCCTTACGGAATATTGGGTTCCAATTCTTTCGATCTTTTAATGTAGAAGCTGCAAGGTCCTGTGTGATCCTGACTTTGTGTCCTTGATATTTGAATTGTTTCTTTCTAGCTGCTTGTAGTATTTTCTCCTTCACTTGATAGCTCTGGAATTTGGCAACTATATTTCTTGGGGTTTTGAGTTTGGGATCCCTTTTGGGAGGGGAACGGTGGATTCTTTCGATGACTATTTTGCCCTCTGAGTCTAGTACTTCTGGGCAGTTTTCCTTGATGATTTCCTGGAAGATATTGTCCAGACTCTTTTCTTCATCATGGGTTTCTGGCAGGCCAATAATTCTTAAATTTTCTCTCCTGGATCTATTTTCCAGGTCAGTTGTTTTTCCAATTAAATATTTTACATTTTCTTCTATCTTTTCATTCTTTAGATTTTGTTTGACTGATTCTTGTTGCCTCACTGAGTCATTAGTTTCTACTTGCCCAATTCTAATCTTCATCGTATTGTTTTCTTCAGTTAGCTTTTGCATCTCCTTTTCTATCTGACCAATTTTTCCCTTTAAGGAGCTATTTTCTCCTTTTAATTTTTGTACTTCTTTTTCCATTCGACCAATTTTCCCAGTTAGGTTTTGGGTTTCCTTTTCCATGTGATCAATTTTCCCAATTAGGTTTTGGGTTTCCTTTTCCGTTTGATTAACTCTTCCTTTTAGGGAATTATTCTCTCCAGTTAATTTTTGAACTTCCTTTTCCATTTGTTCAAATTTCCTTTTCAGAGTGATGTTCTCATCAGTGAATTCTTTTTTTATAATTTTAAAATCATTGGCCAGTTTTTCTTTTATATCCTTCTTCAGATGTTCCAGGTAATCTAGTTGTGCTTGCAAGAAATTCATAGTCCCATCTGAGGTTTCAGATGGAAGTACAGTCTCAGCTCTGACCTCTTTGGTGTTTGTGTTTTGGTCCTTATCCCCATAGAAAGATTCTATGGTTTTTTCACTTTTCGTCTGCTTTTTCTGATTCATGATGTTGGCTGAGTGTTGTAGCTTCTGGTTCTTTCAGTCAGAAGGTACAGATCTTTAAGTTGAGCTGATGTGTGTCTAGGCTAAAAGCAGGCTTTTTTTTTGTTTGTTTCCCAGATCAACCCTGGGGTTAGCTTGTTAGGTGTGTGGGAGGGGTGGTCTGGTCTCAGGAGATCTCCTCAGCTGACCTGAGGCAAATGCAAGGTCAGGAGATGGTGATCCCAGCTTCCCTATTGTCTTCCCTTTTCCCCTGGAGGGCTGGGGCACGCCTAGAAGCTAATGCGTGTTCCCGCCCCTCCTGGGGCTTGTCTCCCGGCTCTGAGGCTTGCCTGGGTCTCAGTGCGAATTTTCTCTGCCCTGGGTCATCTGTCCTTCCAGATCGCCTCCGCCACAATAGGAAGAATCCCCCTTTGCTATTTTTCTAGCCTCTGGTGTTATGAGACTATTTGCCCCTTCTGCTGTTCCCGCTGATCCAGGATTTATCTGGGGAAGAATTTTATGGTTCTTTCACGGTCATCAGTGGGGAGGAGAGAGCATTTACTGATCACTCCGCCATCCTAGCTCCTGGAAGTTCATGTAGGTGACTTACCGAAGTTTAGTCTTCAGGCTGAAGGTTTCAAGGGCTGCTGCGCTGATATCTGGCGCTCAGCAGCTCTCACCAGCTCGGTTTGGCCTGTCTCCTGCTCCGCTGGTTTCGCCCGCCACTCTCGGGCTTCTCAGGTCCCTTCCGCCCTGCTGCACTGACTGCACTGCGCTGTGCACTGGGGGCTTACCACTGTGGAACAGATCCTTCCCGTGGACCTTCCAGTCCAACCTGGGCACCGAATCTGTCAAAGTCTGTCACCCACTGGATTCTACACCTCCAAAGTCTGGTCAGATTCTCCTTCCAGAGATATCCAGAGGAGTTTGTCCAGGAGCTTAGGTGAGTTGTTGCTTTCACTCTGCCATCTTCTAATTCTGCTTTTTAAAGCATTCTTCTCCTCATTGGCTTTTGGAACCTCTTTTGCCAATTGAGTTAGCCTATTTTTCAAGGTGTTATTTTCTTCAGCATTTTTTGGGGTCTCCTTTAGCCAAGGTGCTGACCTGCTTTTCATGCTTTTCTTGCCTCTCTCTCATTTCTCTTCCCAGTTTTTCCTCCACCTCTCTAACTTGATTTTCAAAATCCTTTTTGAGCTCTTCCATGGCCTGAGCCCATGGAATATTTATTTTGGATGTTTGGGATACAGATGCCTTGAATTCTATGTCTTTCCCTGATGGTAAATATTGTTCTTCCTCATCAGAAAGGATGGGAGGAGATATTTGTTCACCAAGAATGTAACCTTCTATGGTCTTATTTTTTTTTTTTTCCCTTTTCTGGGCATTTTCCCAGCCAGTGACTTAACTTCGGGAGTTTCCTCTCCACACCCACCTCGCCTCCAGATCCACCCAGCTAGTGCTTGGGGGCTGAGATTCAAATGCTGCTTCCCAGCCTCAAGGCTTTTGGCGGGGGCGGGGCTGCTACTCAGTGTGAGATTAAGTTCAGGTGCTCAGGTGGGGGCAGGGCCTCCACAAGTGGCTGAATTCCCTCAGGGGGTTTACAGGAGACCTTCAACAATGGATCCAAGCTCCTGCCTGCTTTGGGAGCCCCAATCCACTACTGCCTCCGCTGCTGCCTCCCAAGGGGGCCTGAGTTATGGAGACACCCCGGTCACCTCTTGGCAAGCTGAAAAGACCCTCTCACTGACCTTTGGTGCCTGTGGGTGGAGGGACCTGCACTGCTGCTGGAAATTCTGTCCCTGAAGCCTGGTGGGATCTGCTCCTTTTGGTGCTGTGTGGCCAAGGCAGGGCTGGGCTCTGCTTCGTGTTGGGTGCACAATGGACCTTTTGGGTCAGTTTTTCAGGTCTCTCTGGAACAGAAATATCCTCCACTCTGTTGTTCTGTGGCTTCTGCTGCTCCAGAATTTGTTGGGAGTTCTTTACAGATATTTTATGGGCTGTGGGTTAGGAGCTAGCATATGTGTATCTTTCTACTCTGCCATCTTGGCTCCTCCCCCAAAAAGAGATTTTTTATAAAGGCTGAGGGGAGATGAGGAAAGGATGTACTTGTACAAAAATATTTATAGCATCTCATTTTGTGGTGGTAAAGAACTAGAACTGAAGGTTACCTATCAGTTGGGGAATGGTTGAACATGTGGTATATGAAAATAACGAACTCCAAAAGGATTTTGGAAAATCAAGTAAGAGATTTGGAGGAAAAATTGGGAAGAGAAATGAGATCAATGCAAGAAAATCATGCAAACCAAGTCAACAAATTGCTAAAGAAGACTCAAAGAAATGCTGAAGAAATTAACACCTTAAAAAAATAGACTAAGACAAATGGCAAAAGAGGCCCAAAAAGCCAGTGAGGAGAAGAATGCTTTAAAGAGCAGAATGAGCCAAATGGAAAAGGAGGTTCAAAAGCTCACTGAAGAAAGTAGTTCTTTAAAAATTAGAATGGAACAGATGGAAGCTAATTACTTTATGAGAAACCAAGAAATTACAAAACAAAACCAAAAGAATGAAAAAATAGAGGATAATGTGAAATATCTCATTGGAAAAACAACTAACCTGGAAAACAGATCCAGGAGAGACAATTTAAAAATTATGGAACTACCTGAAAACCATGATCAAAAAAAGAGCCTAGACATCATCTTTCATGAAATTATCAAGGAAACTGCCCTGATATTCTAGAACCATAGGATAAAATAAGTATTCAAGGAATCCATCAATCACCTCCTGAAAGAGATCCAAAAAGAGAAACTCCTAGGAATATTGTAGCCAAATTCCAGAGTTCCCTCGTCAAGGAGAAAATAGTGCAAGCAGCTAGAAAGAAACAATTCTAGTGTTGTGGAAATAAAATCAGGATAACACAGGATCTGGCAGCTTCTACATTAAGGGATCAAAGAACTTGGAATATTCCAGAAGTCAAAAGAACTAGAATTAAAACCAAGAATCACCTACCCAGCAAAACTGAGTATAATACTTCGGAGGGAAAAGTGGTCATTCAGTGATATAGAGGACTTTCAAGCATTCTTGATGAAAAGACCAGACCTGAAAAAAAAATTTGACTTTCAACCACAAGAAACAAGAGCACGGAAAGGTAAACAGGAAACAAAAATCATAAAGGACTTTCTAAAGTGGAATTGTTTACATCCCTACATGGAAAGACAATATTTGTAACCCTTGAGACTTTTCTTAGTATTTGGGTAGTTGGAGGCATTATACATACACACACACACACACACACACACACACACACACACTCACACGTATATGTGTGTGCGTATAGACAGAGAGCACAGGGTGAGTTGATTAAGAAGGGATGATATCTAAAAAAATAAAATTAAGGAGTGAGAGAGGAATATATTGGGAGAAAAAGGGAAAATGGAATGGGGCAAATTATCTCTCATAAAAGAGGCAAGAATAAGCTTATTCAATGGAGGAGAAAAGGGAGGAGGTGAGAGGGAAAAAAGTGAAGCTTACTCTCTTCACATTTGGCTTTAAGAAGGAATAACACGCTCACTCAATTTTGGTGTAAAAATCTATATTATATTACAGGAAAGTAGGGAAGAAGGGGACAAGGGGGGTGAGGGCGATAATAGAAGGTAGGGCAAATGGGAGAAGGGAGTAATTAGAAGTAAACACTCATGGAGAGGGACAAGGTCAAAAGAGAGAATAGAATAATTGGGGAGCAGGATAGGATGGAGGGAAATATAGTTAGCTTTACACAACATGAGTATTATGGAAGTCTTTTGCAAAACTACACATATATAGGCTATATTGAATTGCTTGCCTTGTCAGTGGAGATAGGTGGGGAGGGAGGAAGGGAGAGAAGTTGGAGTTCAAAGTATTAGGAACAAATGTTGAGAAATGTTTTTGCATACAACTGGGAAATAAGAAATACAGGTAATGGGGTATAGAAATCTATCTTGCCCTACAAGAAAAGAGAGAAGATGGGGATAAGGGAAGGGAGGGGTATGATAGAAGGGAGGGCATATTGAGGGAAGGAGTAATCAGAATGCAAGAGGTTATAGGCTGGAGAAGCGGAGAGATGGGGAGAAAATTTGGAACTCAAAATTTTGTGGAAATGAATGTTGAAAACTAAAAATTAATAAATAAACATTTAAAATTTAAAAAAAAATGATGAGCAGGCAGATTTAATAAAAACCTGGAAAGACTTACATGAACTGATGGAAAGTGAAATGAGAAGAACCAGGAGACACTGTACACAGCAACAGCCATATTATATGGATGATCAACTGTGAATGACAACTGTTCTCAGCAATACCGTAATCCAAGACAATTCCAAAGGTCTCATGATGCAAATGCTATTTATATCCAGAGAAGGAAATGAAGGAGTCTGAATGTAGACTGAAACATACTATTTTCACTTTATATTTTTCATGGTTTTTTTTTTCTTTTGATTTGTTTCTTCTTTCAAAACTAATATGAAAATTTGTTTTACATGATTGCACATACATAATCTATATCAAATTGCTTCCTGTCTCAGGAAGGAGAGAGAAAATTTGGAACTCAATTTTTTTTAAAAAGTGAATGTTAAAATTTATCTTTACATGTAAATGGGAAAAATACCATTTTTTAAAAAGGGAGAAAAAAAGAAATCTTAGTTCAGTCATCCATCACTGGCAAGTTCTACATCAGGACATATATATGATTTCCTTTCAGTCATGAAAACTGTTGGAAGGTCCCTTGTTCATAGTCAGGGTCTGCCCACTCTGTCTAACAGCTTAAATTGATGAGACGATTACAGAGAGATGCTACATAAATGAATCATGTCATTACTAATATAAACAGTTGGTGATCTTGAATGAGAAGTTGTTTGAATTACAGTGGATTGCCTGGATCCCTCAAATTCCCTTAGCAGCAACACAATCTGTTCACCCCAAAGGGACGTTTGTAAAGCATTCTACTTTGCAAGAAACACTTGATACAATGAATAAATTCACTCAGAGACATCTGTTAAGGTACAGCTTCAACAGAGTGGAAATGATTTCTTTAAGTGTAGTGAATATTACATGGAACCTCATCGTTATCTGTAAATAAGATCTGATGATCACAAACCTTGTGATCTTGACCCAAAAAAAATAGTACATCAGAACAATGAGACTCACAAATTTGCCTTGTAATTCCTATCCCTGAAGAAAATCCTTTCTAACTATGAATGTGTTTTCATAAAATGTACAGATATTACAAAGCCCTTTTGGCAATCTGCTCCCTGCAGGGAGCTAGTTGCCCCTTCTTAGGAGAACAGGCTATCAGATTGTCTGCCAAGCTTCATAAAAATCACTGCCCAAAACATCAGGGTAAAATGTACAAAGTTCAATCACCCAGATGTTTTGCTAGGCAACAGCAAACATGTGGTTACTTTGGGAACATCTGCATAATTGTTGAATTTTTCATTTTGTCCAGCTGCCTGGCCTTTTAGGGCACTGTCTCACTCCAGTGAGGCATAGAAGTGACAAGTTTCATATTATTCATCAACATGGACACAGGAAGAAAAGGATTACTGGGGAGGAATGCAATGTCCTGGTTCATTAAGGAAGAAGAGAGTAATATGAATGATTTATTAAGCTTCCTATGTTACCAGAATTCTTTTTTAACTTTTTAAACATTTTTAAAGTTTTGAGTTCCAAATTCTATTCCTCCCTTCCTGCTGCTCTCCCTCCTCTCCCCCTTCTCTAAGAAAATAAGCAATCAGATACAGGTTATACATGCACAATTATATAAAACATTTCCATACTATTCATTTTGTACGAGAGGAATCCAATAAAAGAAAAAGATGAGAGAAAGTAAAAAATAGAATTCTTAATATTTTTCTGTTTCATCTTACAAACCCCACGTTATCTCTAGCAGAGAACACAAGAATGGTCAGGTAATATTGAGGTTGAAAGTATAATAATGAGAATTTGACAGCAGATCCATACTTCTTTCTTTTTGGTTGACTCCTCTCTTACCTCTCGTAAACAATCAATTACTAAGTCCTGTTGGTTCTACATTGATATATATGTAAATGTAGACAGACAGACAGATAGATTGATAGATTATAAATCTATCTATGGGTAGCTGAACAGTACAGTGGATAGAGTCTAAAGTCAGGAAGACTCATTTTCCTAACTTCGAATTCAACCTCAGACACCTAACTTGTCTGCATGCCCCTGGGCAAGTCACTTAACCCTGTTCACCTTAGATTCCTCATTGGTAAAATGAGTTGGAAAAGGAAATGGCAAATCACTGTTTGCCAAGAAAATCTCAAATGGGGTCACAAAGAGTCTGACACTACTAAATTGATTCAACAACAGAATCTCTCTCATATATGTGTGCGTGTGTATATATGTATATGTATGTATGTATATAAAAAAGGTATTGTATATAAATATATACAGATGTAAGTAGGGAGAGAGAGAGAGAGAGAGAGAGAGAGAGAGAGAGAGAGAGAGAGATGTGATAGCTCTAGAACTGGAAGAAACCTCAAAACACAGCTAGCCCAGCCTTTTTTATTTTACATATCAGGAAAAAATCACTGACAGAAGTTCAGTGACTTGCTCAAGGTCACATAGGTAGTGTCAAGAATAGGGTTTGAATCCTGGTTCTCTGACTGCAGGTTGAGTTCTCCTTCAGTGGTATCACCACTAGCCCTTCTTGTCTCTATTTTCTGTCTACTACCACCAATCCAATGTAAACCCTCAGTACTTACATTCTTAGGATTTTACAGCAGCTTTATACTAACTCCCCACTTCAATCCATTCTGTACGCCACTTCAGACCAATTATCGTTATATAACAATACAATTCAGACATTCTCCATGGCAGCCTTTTAACAAGTAAAGCTCAGATTCTTTCACTTGATATTCATAGGACTCTACAATATAATGTTCATGCCAGCTTTTCCATCCTTATCTCCTATTAGGCTGCTCCACATATATTATGGTCTAGTTGACCTACTCAACTTTTTGCTACCTGTCCATATGCAATTTTCAGATAAATAATTGAAGAAATAAGATAGATAAAATCAAAATATAAAAATAAAGTTGGAGAAAATTGCTACAATTAAGATGAAGTTAAGGAAATTACTAGAAACTCTTTTGTCTAATTATATGACAACAAAACTAATAAATTGAATGAAATGACTGTTCAAAAATATAAAATACTCAAAATAATGGAAAAATGAAGGATTTAAATAATTAAGTCTCAAAAAAAGGAAAGGAAAAAAAGACAGGGAGAAAGAAGAGAAGGAAATGTCTTAGATGATCGTTAAAGTCCTTGAAAATGATAGCAGTTTATGCGCGACCTTAGGCTCTCCAGATCACTACTGGTAGGAGTCTAGCCTTCTACCACCCATGACCCAGTACCCACTGCTAAGCCCTTCTGCTTATTTGTATGGCTAAGGCAATATTCACAGCACTGGTGGTGACTATGAATACACCAGCGTGATGCTGGCATTATAGAAGGCAGAAAAAAAACTGTTATTCAGACATCAGAAAGCCAAATCCCAAAGCCAGAAAGATAAATCAGTCATAGTAATCAAGAAGTCAATACACATTATCACTGCAGGGGACAAAGTCATTTCCAAGTCTCCCCTCCACCCACTGGAATCTTTCCACAAACAAACAAGCACTCATGAGCCTAAGTTAT
This sequence comes from Notamacropus eugenii, assembly GCF_028372415.1. NCBI lineage: Eukaryota > Metazoa > Chordata > Mammalia > Diprotodontia > Macropodidae > Notamacropus > Notamacropus eugenii. Next base: position 375,011,860 of record NC_092876.1, on the reverse strand, counting down.
GCCTGCCTGCCTGTGTTCTTCCCAGCTCTGATTAGTCTGACCAACTTCCAACTAGCTCTGCTCCACCCTTCCTGTTCTACTGGTTCAGCAATCTCCTCCTACCACATGTGACTTAAGTTTCTATGTGATTTAAGGAGGTCACATAGGTCTATTAATGAATTGGAAAGATCTTTCCACTTAAATGACCATTACATTACTAGATTTCAATGATTAGATCAATCTGATTTCTTCTCAAATAATGCCCTTACTCTGACATCCTCATCTTCAAGGTCCATTATTTTCAGTTGCCTACAGAAAATCTTCACTTCAATGCTCAAATGACATGAGTAACATCAAAAAAGTGTATTAAGCATCAACCTCTAACCATCCACTAGAAATATGTTTCCAATTTCCCTTTTGCCATTGGAATCATCATCCTTTCAGCAAACCAAAGCTTTCCTCTTCTTCCACTCACCCTTCCTATCATCAGCTTCTATTTCATCTTCTCTGAAGTCTCCCATGCACTCTTTACCTTCCATGTCTTTTGGCATTCCACCACCCTAGCCTATAATCACTTTGTGCCTATACAATTGGTACAGCTTGTCTCTGGTCTCTTCTTATTCTGAATGATCCTACAAAAAGGTAACAAAAATATCTTTCTAATATTCACCTACCATGCCCCACCAAATATAATTTCTTGTTGATTTTTTCTGATTCAAATGTATAATGGGTAGATAACACGTATAAAACATTTTTTAAGTGTGTGCTACGTACCTGGCACTTGGCTAAACTGTGGGGGATAGATATAAAAACAAAGAAGACGATCCCTGTCCTCAAGAACTTACATTTGAATAGATGAAAGTGACACATAAAAGATTACCCAGGTAAGGGCTTATCAGAGCCTGAGAGTACTGAGGGGTATCAGTTTCTGGTAGGGTGGAAATGATCTAAGAATGAGGCCTTCACACAATATGTTATGACTTGACTCCTGGTTAGATAAGGCAAAATAGATAGCTAATAGATAATCTTCAGAACCAACCCCCAACTCTTCTGTAGAGAGGGTTGCTTTGTAACCTTCTATACATCACATAACCTTTTTACATTGTTCTTTAGTGTCTCAGTGCTTTACATAAATTTCTTTTTCACTGTTGTCTTTTTAAAAATTTTTCTTTACCTATAATTTTTGGAATAAAACAAGCATTTCCATAACATAGTACAATAAAAAAAAATTATTGCACATTAAACTGCAAATCTAGTATGCACAATTTTGCTATTCCTTTCAAACATATAATAAAATTATGTAAATTTCATTTTTCCCTTTTTCCCTTCCCCTCAGATGATTATTATTAGACACAAACAGGTACATATGTGTGTGTACACACAAACACTATATATATATATTTATATATATATATGTATATATACATACAAATATATGTAGAGAGATACATATATATATGTAAAATAACTTCATACCTTTCTTTAATCAGTTCTTTCTCTGGATGCAGAAATTTCCAAGAGATTCATAGATATCTAAAATTACCTGAGAAGAAACCAACCTGCATAAGTAGAGTTTACTATACCGGTGAAATCCCAAATCAAATTCTAGTCCCCCTTCTTTGAACTCTTCACATTATTCATATATGATTTGCCCATTTCTATTTCTTATCCTTTGCCCAGGCTATGCTCCTCTCCCAAAAAAGATTAGGTTGGCTCTCTCCTACAATGTTTATTTCCTTCAAACTCCAGATCAAAAATCATAGAGATTTTTCCTACCAAGTCCCACCAAATTTAAGTTACTCCTTTACTTCAAGTCTTCACAGTATGTCTGTTCTCCACTGCTAAGATTTGGGGATTTCTTCTATTTTCCATCTACACTCTCCCTCTGGACAAATGCAACCTCTTCCTAGCCTTCAGACATAGAAAATGGTTGGTCCTCACCCCTTCACTTCCCGAACTCTCTAATCCCCTACTCCTACCACCATCACCAGCCATTTCTCCTCTCTATTATAAATTTTAAAGCCTACATTAAACACCTTCTACATGGAAGGATCATAGAGCTTTAGTTGGAAGGGACCTTAGAGGTCACAGATCTCTCATATACAGCACAAAGCTTTGTGTTCCTTTCTATGAATGTAAAGATACTGTCAGTCCTACTTTGAAGATGCTTATAATATGATAGGGCATATGAAGGTATAGGTAGGACACCTTCATGACTAATTTGCCTTTAAATTGGCCCCTAAGCTTGGCATACATTATCTGACTTGTGCCTCAAATAAACCTTTGGTCAGTCATGTCCAACTCTTCATGACCCCACATGGAGTTTTCTTGGAAAAGATACCAGAGTGGTTTGTCATTTTCTCCTCCAGCTCATTTGACAGATAAGGAAACTGAAGCAAACAGGGCTAAGTGACTTACCCAGCATCACATAGCTAATAAGTGTCTGAGGCTAGATTTGAACTCAGGAAAATGACTCTTCCTGACTCCAGGCCCGGAGCTTTAACCACTAAACCATCTAGCTGCTACAAATAAACCTTGTGAGGAAGGTAATATTATCTCCATCTTTCAGATAAGGAAACTGAGGCTCACAGATGTCAAATAACTTTCCCATAGTTATATTGCTAATAGAAATGTCAATGGTGGGATGTGAACCCATGTCATACTGACTCTAAGATCAGCATTCTATCCACTAGTCCATGCTGCCAACGTAGGTTTTCTGACAAGATATCCTTGGGAAATAAATGAGAATAATGATAACTTAAACTTTCATTTGTCACAGTTCATTCAACACAAAGACAGGAGAAAGACAAATAAAGTAAGCAGGTTCCAAAATAGTCTGAAAAACAACTTTATATCCCAGGCATGTATTTATGAATGACTTCCTTTCCTGTACATTATTATATATCTGACAACCCACAAAATAAACAGTTATGTGGAGAGGAAAATGCCTGAACTTATTCATTCTACATGTAGATAGGGGAAGGAGGCCAGAAATACATTTGCAGTCATTCCTGCATGCCAGGACATAGCCATGTTTTTATCAGTATTATAGCAAATATTTGAATAGGTAAAAGAGGCCACTCTCTCCCTCATTTCTTACCTAGCCTTAATCATTCAATGGGCATCACTTCAGTCAAACTGAACCTGTTAAAGATCTCTGCTTAAAAAGACCAAGGTCTCCCACTGCATCTGGGGCCATCGGGGGCAATATCTATATGTTGCCACTAGACCCAAATGGCTCCAGAGGAGAAAGTTAGGCTGGTGACTTTACACAGCCCTCCCTCACTTAAATTTAATTCACTTGCACATCATGGCATCAACTCCTGATGTCAGGATTCTCTTCTAGAATGAAGGACAAGCAACAAGCAGCTGTTCATAGCTTGCCATTAAACTGAATTGGATACTGGACTCATGAAAAAAAGAAAGCAAGTATAGTCCCCGACCTTTGAATACTTACACTCTTAGTGATGGACAGTTCATAAATGCTCAAGTAATATAGAGTGATTATATTCCATAAAGATAACAGTGAATAGTATTGAATTTGGAGTTCAAATACTGCTTTGGACACTAGCTTTATGAACCTCCGCAAGTCATTTAATCTGCCTCTGCCTCAGTTTCCCCATCTATAAAATGGTGGTGATAACAACATCTACTTCTCAGAGTCAATCTGAGCATCAAATGAGATAACATATACAAAGCACTTTGGAAAACTATAAATTACAACGTACAATATATTCATATAATATATAAATCCCATAAATCACATGAATAGTAATATATAAATAATAAAATACAAACAATACAATAATATAGAAATAAATCTGACTGATAAACAACATACAAATTCAAAGTACTTTATAAATGTCATTGTTTTAATCAATATAAGAAAGCTTTATAAAAGACAAGCAGTAACAGCCATGCAGGGAGCAGTTCTGGGCAAAGAGGGCTAACTCAAAACCAAAGGACTAGAGCTGAAAATCGCAGCTCTGCTACTGACCATTTGTGTGGCTTTGGGAAAATCACTGCCTCGATGAGAGCCTGAGAAGTCCTCATCTATCAGACGGGCGGAGGAGTGGATGAGTGGTCTGCAAGATAGCTTCTGACTGAATCCTATGAAACCCTGTGAGAAACTGAATATCTGTCATCAGTCAACAAGGCTTTACTAAGCACTACTATGTGACAAGACACTGTCTTAAACTCCGGGCACACAAAAAAGGGCAAAAAACACTCTCTGCACTCAAAGAGTTCACAGCCTTATGTCTGTTTTAGTAGATCTGAGGCTCTGCCAGGTCAGAGGTAGCTGAGCCAGCAGTATAAGCCCTAGTGACCCAAAGGGGTCCCAAAGTTAGGGTGCACTATACCTGGAGTAAACCATGATACAACTCCTTGCTGCCCCACTAACCCTCCCTGCAGCCTCACTTCTCCTAAGGGGTTGGAAAAGGCTGTGAATCTGCTTTGTTCAGGCTTTTTCTGGGCCTCTGTTCAGGGTTCAGAATGTGGCTGCTAATAAGGGCTTGGAGAGAAGCATTGAAAGATCCCTGCCCAACAAAGCCTCACTAGACCTCCACAGCCTGAAATTCTACTGCCAGAAACTTATTGTCTTAGGTGAAGGATCACCAAGGTTTTAAGGGAGAAGATTCTTTTGCTGGGAGTATAATGGGCCCAGTGGTCTCCACATTCTGTCCTGGGGAAATTCCAGAACCACTGAGTCACCCTTTTAGAGTGAGGACAGAATGATCAACCCAAAGCCCCTGTTCCAGCAGTGGACTGTCTGAATATCAAGCAGCCTTCAGTTCTCTAGGAGTCTTATCTACCCTCCTACCCTCTACAGGCACAGGCCCCCAGGTGCAGGCTCCCTGCCCCCTTCCCTTAATGCCTGGTCCTGCTAGATCCAGATAAGAACCTTGTAAAAAGTCACCCAACTTGACTAGTGGGGCTGGTCTATATCCTCTGGGGCCACAGAGGGGTGACCGCCATTTCATTCAAGTCCAAGCTGGCCTGACCTCTTTCCAAGTTTCTTGATTGTCCTTCATATTTACTGTATTGTTTTATGTTTCACATTTCTTTTTATTAGACCTTGGTATCCTGAACCTTCCTATGTCCACACTGGGGGGAATTGGTGGAGGGGAGAGGGAAGATGGATAATAATTTCATAGTATAATTATTTAAAGAACCACATTATAGTCTGAATCTGTATCCTGACCAATGATTTCATCAGTGCAAAGAACTCAACCAACACAGAATAGAAATTTGTCTATATTTGCCTGGGATTTTTGTTTTGTTGTTTTGTCATTTCATTTGTGCTTGACTCATGACCCCATTTGGGAGTTTTGTTTTCTTTTTTGGAGGCAAACAAGGTTAAGTGACTTGCCCAGGGTCACACAGCCAGTAAGTGTGTGAGGTCGTATTTGAACTCAGGGCTTCCTGACTCCATGGCCGGTGCTCTATTCATTAGATATTCTACTAAATGTCCCCATTTGGGGGTTCTCTTGGCAAAGACTCTGGAGTGACTTGCCATTTCCTTCTCCAGCTCATTTAATACATGAGGAAACTGAGGTAAATAGGGTTAAGGGACTTACCCAGAGTCACACACGCAGTAAGTGTCTGAGGCCAGATTTGAACTCAGGAAGATAACCCTGACTCCAGGTCTAACTAGCTGCTCTAGGCTTACTGAGAGGTTTAATGACTTGTCCATGGTCACCCAGTCAGTATGTGTCAGAGGACTAGAAGCCAAGATACTCTACGATTCATGTTCTATCCACTATATATACCACATTGCTTCTCGCTGCATATACATATGAAAAATTGTATATATAAATTTATTTTCCACTGACGCCAGTGATATTTTACACTAGCCTTATTTCTACTCAATTATGATTTATCTAATTTTATTATTTATTTAATTTTACAAGTTAATAGAAGAGGTACTTATGAAGAAACGTAAAAAGGGCCAAGTATTTATTTCATCTACAAAAAAAATATCCTTTAGCTGAACAAAAATGTATTTGAAATCTTATACGATTATAATTTTAATAACATTATTATTATACATGTAATAAAGATAGGCTACTCTTGTTAATGTGACTTCTATCCTTACATTTATTTCTTAAGAGAAATTCTTAGAATTAAGTGAATGCATTGTAATTTGCAGACACAATTCAAGACTTGATGTCAGTTAGCTTCTCAACCATCTTATTAAAAATTCATATGGAAAAACACTTGCTAATAACAGTACATTAAGAAAAATTTGGAAAAGCATAAATTCATAATTTTAAAAGTACTTTTGTTGTAAAATGATCCCATGCATCCAATGTCGCTGGACCTTGTTGCCATCAATAGTGTGCTATAGACCACATTTTGTAATGCTAAGTTGTGTCTCTGCCTTTCACATTTTCAAAATCAATTAGATTTCTAAATTTCAAACCCCAAAAATCTATGGGTTTTAGATCCATGAACAGAAGTTAAAATTGGCCTCGATCAATTTGAGCTAAAAAAGGTCATTCACAATTATCTGCCTCAGTGAATTTTAATCTGAAATGGCCAAAGGACATTTTCCTTTCTGGACCCTTGAAATATTTTGCCAAAGGCAGCTTGTATTTTGATGACTGCCCCTGCAAGGAACTAAGAGGATATGGAACAGTGATCTGACTCATGTGTGGCTTCAATGTTTGAAACCACAGCATTATTCCTTTCAATATCTGTTACAAATAGAAATTACCGTGGCATTACAGATTTTGAGGAGGGTTAGTACATTTAATAAGAAGTTATTTTGTTGTTCATTTTTCAATTATATCCAACTCTTTGTGGCCCCATTTGGGGTTTTCTTAGCAAAGATACTGGAGTAGTCTGCCATTTTCTTCTCCAGTTCTTTTCATAGATGAAGAAATTGAGACAAACAGAGTTAAGTGACTTGCCTAGAGTCACATAGCTAGTGTGAGGCTAGATTTGAACTCAGGAAGGGAAGTCTTCCTGACTTCAGGTGCAGCTATCTATCCACTGCACCATCTAGCTGTCATAATAAGTTGTATTCACCCTGAAACAGAATCTCTGTAACCACTAATGTTCTGTTGATTCCTTATATAACTCCTATGTCAAAAGCTTCCTCTTGATACAAAAGACCCAGATATACTTTGGAGGATTTCTCACTTCTCTAGATTGTTGCCTCCACCCAGGTAATCTGGGATCCTCAGTATGAATGAATGGATAAATGAAAAGAAGCATTTCAGTGCTTCTGTGTGCAAAACACTGTGCTAAGAATGAGAGATACAAAAAGGAAAAGATGGTCCCTGCTCCCAAGGATTCCACCATCTAGTAGCAGGTGACCAGAAACATTGAGAAGAGCACAGATGGAAACATTCAGTCTTCTTTGGAGTTCAGTTGCAAAGCAGACCGTAACGCACTTTCTTTAATAGCATCTCTGTTCACAGACTTTCTTTTGCAGGTCTTCAGTAGCTATGGCTGCTAAGGAATTCTAACCTTAGCTGCTGGGTCAAGTTTCCAAGGGGATTACTTACCTGGAAAATGGCTATTAAGGCCAGACTAGAAGCAGGGTGAAGTATGGTTATTAGGGCCAGACAGGAAGTAGGGGGGCTGCAACTCCCCTCCGATCAGCACTCAATCTCACCCCCACTGTCTGTGAACTAAAGCTACAGAAGCAGCTGCTGCTGCTGCTACCTCCACTGCTACCCTGGGGCTTGCATTGGACATGGCTCCTATCTCACCCAGGCCAGACAGACCTTTCCTATTGACCTTCTAAGTTGTCTTTGATGTTTGTGGGTTGAGAAGTCTGGAAACCGCCTGTCTTTGCTGGCACTGTCTTTGCTGGCACAGCCCATGCTGAACTGTGCTCCTCTCCTGGCCTGGTGCAACAGACCTTTCCTGTCACCCTTTCAGGTTGTCTTGAGTTGGAAATTTGTTTCATCCTGTCATTTTGTGGGTTCTGCTGCTCTAGAATTTGTTTAGTTATTTTTACAGGTATCTGGAGGGGTTTGGGGGAGAACTTTTACTCCCTGCTTTTACTCCACCGTCTTAGCTCTGCCCTTAGAGCTCTTATTCTTATCTGTTCAAAGGTAGCCCTTTGTCAATGGTTAGTATTGATGATATACCTCAAAAGAACATGACTCCCCAGTTCCATACTGATTTAGTGACTTTTCACCTTCTCAGTTCTTCTCTCTGCCATTTTCTAGATAAGTGTATCTCCCACAGATCTGTTGACTATAATTGTCCCACAATTATATTTCCATCTATCTGATTCTTCATAATTCCCCCTACAGGCATTTTTGATTCAGAACACCAGAATCCTTCAAGAAAAAACAAAAATTGTTTCAAAATATCTCCTCTAGACTAACCTCCCACCCTTTTCCCCATTTTGCCTTGAAAACAATGCATCTTGAAAAAAGGAACTCACAAAACAGTCCAGAGACTGAGGAATTCGGGAGTCAGATGGCATCCAAGCTGGATTTTACAGCCCAGCATCAATGCCCTCAAGTGCAGAGTTGCCATGTAGACCCAAGCCAGTATAGCCAGAAGGAGGACTTAAAAAAGCAAATCTCATCAGCCTGACATTAAAAAATGATGGTATTAACTTAATATTGCTTATCTACTGACTTTTTCTAAGATTTTTTTTTAAAATGTTAATTGTTAATGAGTACATATTGTAGAAAAACTTTATATATAAGAATATCTTTAAGTAATTCAAAACACAATTCCAAAAAAAATTATTCTTCCTTTATCTTTATCCTTTTACAATATTTGGACCTTTAAACTACTATCTCTTCATGGACATTTTTCACTCTTTGGATTTTGAAACGCTGTCTTGTTTCTTTTCCTATCTGTTCTTCTCAGTCTCCTTTACTAGAATATCATCCATGTCATGTTCACTAAGTGTGGGTAAATCTCCATGCTCTGGTCTGAAACCTTTTCTGATGTATTTTCTATTTATACTGTCTTATTTAGTGACCTCATGACTTTAGTCATCTTTCTCTAGGCTGATGATTTCCAGATCTAATAGTCTAGACCTAGCCTCTTTCCTGAACCTTAGTCTTGCGTCAAGAATGACTGAATTGAACATCTTATAAATATCTCAAACTCAACATATTCAAAACAGAGTTCAATATTTTCCTCTACAATTCAATCCTCTTCAAAACATCCGAGGCAGCACCATCTATACAACAGCACCCAGGTGCACAATCAGCATGTCATCTTCAACTCCTTCCTCTCATTCACCACACTTAACCAATCACTTGCCAAACACTGTTGTTTCTATCTTTATAACACCTCTTATGTCTGTTTCCTGTTCTCCATTCTTACGAACCACAAGCATAGGTCAATAGCCAGCATTTATATAGGACTTACTTTATGCCAAGTTTACAGATGAGGAAACTGAGGCAAACAGAGGTTAAGTGGCTTGCTCAGGGCCACATCCTGCTATTAAGTGTCTGAGGCTGGATTTGAACTTCGGTCTTCCTTACTCTAGACCCAGTCCTCTATCTACTAGGTCACTTAGCTTATCCTTTGTTATGGCCTCTCATTCATCTTCCTGCCTCAAGTCTTTCTCCATTCCAGTGTATCCTCCACATGGATGCCAAAGTGCTTCTCCTAAAACATAATTCTTACTGTATCACTCCCCTCCCTCCCAACTCAATAAAACCCAATAGCTCCCTGTTACCTCTAAGATAAAATATAATCTCTGTCTGGCATTTAATATTCTTTACAAATAGGTTTCTTCCTACTTTTGCAGTCTTTTTACACTTATTCTCTTCAATGTTCTCTATTGTCCAGCCATATTGACTACTTGCTCTTTTTGCATCCAACCCATCACTTTCTTTCTCTCAACCTCTGTCTGTCCTCTATGCCTGGAATAAGCTCTCTCTTCTCCTTCACTTCCTGGAAACCATATTTTCTTTAAGATTCAGTGCATCTTCTGCATGAGGTCTTTTCTTGTCCCCCGATTGCTAATGCCTTTCCTTCTAAAATTATTTTGTATCTGCTTTGCATGTATTTTGCATATCCATGTATATGTATGTGTTATCCCTTCCATTAGTATGTAAGCTCTTTGAGGGAAGAAAATATTTCACTTTGTATTTATTCTTCCTGTGTTCTGCTCAGTGTCTGGTAGAGTAAAAACTACTTGAGTTTCTCTTCAAACTTCCCTACTTTACCCAGTTATCTATAGTTAATGATGGCACGAAAAGTTGTGATATAAAAAAGCAACAGAGATTTTTTAAATGCACTCTGCTGAGACTGACCAACAATATTTTCTTTTATACATTAGTGGTGCAGAATTATTGGTTCTGGACAGTTTGTAGCCTCTGCAAAAGTTCTGCCTCAGCTTGTGTCTGTTTCTCAAAGCCAATCTAAGTATGGAGAGATTCATCACCAGTAGTTGCCCTTTAATTGATGAACTTCTTGGCCATTACACCCCATTAAACAGAGAAAATCGCCAAATGGTCCTCCATTCTTTGTGGACCTACTTCTACCTCTGTAGTGATGGTGATAGTATGAAAAGGAAAGAGAAAAAGGATGTTAAGAATCATGCAGTTTTTAAATAATCTATAAATATTAATTTAACTATGGATAAAAGTGATATGCTTCTTTAATGGCCAGCAAGCTGACATACTAATTGAAAACTCAACGAAAGTAATACTGACATTCTTATTATAAATGAAATCAGAAAATATAAGGAAATTATAGATAAATAAAAGCAAGGCTGAGGGCAAATAAAGGAGTTGCTGAGTCTGCTTTCATTGGGTGCACAAAGGCAACAAGAAATGTCAGCCTTACTCATCTCAAAGTACTCATGATGAGCATAAACAGAGAGGTTACTATGAAAATAATGATAGTCTATGACTGTAATGAGTGTATCTGTTGAAGAGAATGACGAGATGGATATTAAAGAACTTTATAAGTTCTTCCAAACTAAGTCAACATACATATTATATATAATTACTTCAAAATATCATTTATGTTGACTTCAAAGACGAGCATCAGGAGGAGGGAATGGTAGCAAAATATATGCTGGAAAATATTGTTCTGGGTTCAAAAGTGGAAAAAGCCAAAGATCAGCAGACTGTATAAAAACCTTAACATCTCTATGTCCTGAACACTTTCTTAAAGAAGTAAACTTAGAAATGCTGCACATGAGGAACATTAAGAACATCAGAAGAGGCATTTAAGATTTAACAGGTGGTAAACAATTGGCTACTACTATCCTTTCCAAACAGTGGTTTCACTATTGGCTTTAACTGTTAGGACAAAGAAAGAAATTTAGAAAAAAGAGTAAAGGTTAAAAATGATTGAATACAATTATATTACTTCTAAACATCTATTCATAAAAGCAACGGATAATGCAATTCAGTGTTCAAGCCTGGATCATTTGTATAAAAGTCTCTCCTGAGAGGATGATGGAGAGGATGAGGAGTAAATATTTCATGCCAATGTGAAGGGTGTTGTCACAGGAGCTTGGGAGAAGAAAGGATACACATGGTTCCAAATATTCTTTGGAGAAAAACCTAGAGAGAAAGACTTACAGAATGCAGATATGTAGGGGAAAGATGATATGTCCTTAATATCTACCTTGCTCTGCCAGAGACTTTGGGGAATTTTCCCTTGGGTAAAATAAAAGTCTCTCTCTTATTGAAATAAGACATCTTATTCCCAGTAGGAGAGCCTATTCACTCTATTAATTGTCTGGAATATCTTAATATGTATAATTTCTCTGATTTCTTTTCACTCTGTTTGGATAAAAGGATATAATTACTCATCACTATTTGTGGTGTTTTTTTGTGTAACTGGTATTTGGAAATGGTCAAAACTTAGTCTGTAAGATACAATATATATAGATAGATGATAAAGATATAGATGTAGATATAGATTTAATCCAGTAAGTCCTCATTGATGACAACAGATGGACAGCCTAATAGCCTCCATGTCCTTTCCTGCAAACAGGAAACAAAGTCTCTCAAGAAAAGTGGGAAAAATTTCCAAGATATTCATCAAAATTTCCTCACATCCACATTCCCCACAGACAAACCCATATGGGTATATAACCCACAAAGGCAACACACATACACACGCGCACACACACACACATCTTATGTAATAAAAATTGGCTGTAGTTCAAAGACAAGACCCCAACATAGACTATAACCATGTCTGATTGAAATTTAATGAACATAAAGAAATCACAACAAAGACACTAAGAATATAGAAATTGACAGCTACAAAATATTGAATTTCTTTACCAAGTAAGACATAATAGTCAACGCAAAACTGGATTAAATTCATTTTCAAAACTATGAAGAGGAGTTGATAGAAGATTATAAGTAATATTGCCTCAAAAAACAGTGGAGCAGAAAATGAGTCTGCAGAAAACTTGGCATGAGAATTAATTAAGCCTAATAATCCCAAGAGCATTTATAAACGAAACTGGCAAGAGAACAGCAAACAAACGAAAAATGGACAGATCTCTCAGCATTTCTATTACAAACTATTTTCATTTTCGATGATGGTAGAACCAGCACATTTGAACAGTAACACTTAAGTCCCCAGTGTAGCACAAGAAAAAGCGAAAATGACATTAGAAAGATGAATATGGAAAGAAGAAGTAGACCAGACCAAGCACACAGAGAAAAAAAATTTAAGCTGAAGCAACATTATTTTGAAAGCTCTCAACAATCAATTAACTTTCCTTTTCTTGAGTCTCTGTGATTTTTTTTATTAAAATCATTATTGTTATTTTGAAATGTATTTTTTAATTAACAAAAAACTATTTTCCTCACCCTCCCAATTCTCTGCTTCCATCCCCACTGAAAGCAACAATAACAACAAAACCCGTGTAACAAATATCAATTTCAAATGTCAAGCAAGGCAAACGTCCACATTGGCTTTCTCCATAAACATATGTCTCATGCTCCACTATTGGTCCATCACCTCTCTGTCATCACCCTTCTGGAACTGTGGATATTCACTGCACCGATCAGAGTTTTTAAGTCTTTTAGATTCACCTGTCTTTACAATGTTGTTACTGCATAAATCATTTTGATTCTTCCCACTTCACTCTGCATCAGTTCATACAAGTATTCCCAGATTTCTCCAACGCTGTTCCTTTCATCATTTCTTATGGCATTGTAGTAATCCATTACTTCCCCTTTCCTCAAGAACCTCCATTCTAATGGAGAAAATAACCCATAAAAAAGGAGTGATAGTCAGGGGGGAAAGTATAGATCTGCAGAATCACAAGGATAGCGAGTCGTTTCATCCCATATTTAACCAGAAAATGCCCTCCATTACAATACAACATGCTGAATTCATAGCTTACATAAGAGATAAATCTGGCATGCATTATTTGCTGGATAAAAAAATTATTTACTCCTCCAAAAGATTCACTACAGAGTACCTTAAAGAGTAAGCTCTTCAAAATTGTGCTATGATCAATTATGATTGACTTAGCTCTTCTCAGCAATGTAATGATCCAATGACAATTCCAAAAGATTCTTGATGGGAAATGTTATCCACATCTAGAAAAAGAACTATGGAGTCTGAATGCATATTGAAGCATACTATTTTGACTTTTTGTGTTTTTGTTTTTTGTGGCTTTTCCCCTTTTGTTCTATTTCTTCTTTCACAACATGAATAATGTGGAAATATATTTACATGCTTACACAAGTATAGCCTATATAAAATTGCTTGCTATCTTGGGGAGAGGGGATGGGAAGGAGAAAAAATATGGAACTCAAAATCTTATTAAAAACTGAATGTTGAAAGCTATCTCTACATGTAATTGGAAAAATAAAATACTATTTACCAAAAAAATGAGTACTCCCAGTGGACTTAACAATAACATTAATCTTATTTGCTTTTTTTGGAAGTAATCCAAATCTGTGTTTTCCTAAGTGTGGGGAAATCCTGATGTGGAAACTTTCTCTACAAATTCAGATCATCAATTCATTCATAATTTATACTCTTGGAGAGTTATCAGGAAAACAAAAATGCTAAATGACTTTTCCATGGTCACAGAAAGTATAGGGTTTCAGCCTGAAGTCTCTCTGATTTCAAAGCTGTCCCTCCATCCATTAGAGCAAGATTTGTCTCTGTCTCTTCTCTATCTGTCTGTCTCCAAGTCAAGTGAGATATTTGTAACATGCTTACCACAGTGCCTAGCACATAGTGGGCATTTGATAAGTGCTTACTTACTTTTTTCTTTTCTCTCTTCCCCATACATACATATATATGTGTGTGTATGTATATATATATATATATATGTGTGTGTGTGTGCATACATATACATACATATGCATATATGTGTGTGCATATATGCATGTTACTGTATATGTATACGTTCATGTATATATGCATGTGTGTGTATATACACATATATGAAACAACGGCTGGTACAGTGAATAGATCGCTGACCCTGAAGTCAAGAAGATGGGTTCAAATCCAGCTTCAGACATTTACCAGCTATGTGACCCTGGGTAAGTCACTTCACTTACTTATCTCGGTTTCCCCATCTGTAAAATGGGTATGATAATAGCACCTATCTCCCAGGGTTGTTGTGAGGATCAAATAAGATAATATTTCTAAAGCACTTAGCACAGTGCCTGGCACATAGTAGGTGCTATATAAATGCATACTTCTTTTTACATATATATATATATATATATACACATATATACACAAATGCATATATACATATGTACGTATATATACATTTGCATATGTATGTGTATATGTTTATATGTACACATATACCAATATGTATTTGTGTATAGGTATGTATATATGTGTGTATGTATGTATGCGTGTATATGTGTATGTATGTATATCCTTGGCATAATTAAAATGAGTTTCTATTTGCAGAAATTTGATTTACAGACATCTTACTGGGAATGGATCTCTTATGTGAAGAGAGATGCATGCATGAAGCAGCTTCCCAGAAGAATTCTGAGAGGCAGTGCCTGGGGACCCAGTCTGATCCTTTCCTCCAGCTGAGTAAAAGAAAAAGAAATAACACTGGAGCCTTCACACAGAGGCTAAATAGAAATGCAATCTTTAGCAGTCCTTGTAGCTTAGGACTCTCCCTTTCCCTGAAAAAAAAAAAACAAAACACCTCCACCTTTGTTAAGGATGTGTGGGCTCTAGGGAGAGCGGTGACAGTGATCATTAAGAAAAAAAAGATGCTATTTGGCCCGATGTTGGACTGCTGACATTTCCTGACTCTCTCCCATTCTCTGTCTCACACTAGCACCACCCTAGGCCAGGCTCCTCCACCGTCTAGTGTGAAATACTGCCAGCCTCCTAATGAATCTCCCTGCCTCCGGCCTTCGCCCCTCTCCAATGCATCCTCCAATACACATTTGCCACAGTAATACTCCTAAAGCTGATGTCTGGCTATGCTGTCATTCTATTTAAGTCATTTTGGTATCTTGCCCCAAAGACACAATGCAAACCCCTCAGCCTGGCATGTAAAACGCTTCACAATCTAAGCTCCACCCCACCTTTCCAAATTCATCACACATTATTCTCCTTTATGCACTCTGTATTCCAGGGAAACTGACCTGCTGGCTATTTCTACCACTAACATTGCACTCCTACTTCTGTATCCTTTTAAAAGCCTCTCCTATACCTGAGTTCTTTATCCTTCCCTTAACCTCCAAGAATCCCTAGCTTCTTTCAAAGCTCAGTTCAAAGGACACCTCTTATCTAAGATATTTCCTCACTCCCTCCCCAGAGACTGGTGCTTCCTTCTCCCACCAAAAAGCAACAAAAACAATAGCTAACACTTCTGTCGTGCTTACTAGATTCCAGACACTGTGCTAAGTGCTTTACAATTATGATTATTATCTCGTGGGATCCTTACAACAACCTGGGGAGGTAGGTGCCATTTTTATACCCAGTTTACAGATGAGAAAACTGAAGGAATCATAAGTAAGTTGATTAGCCCAGGGTCACACAACTAGTAAATGTCTGAGACCAGATTTAAACTCGTTTCCCTGACTACAGGCTCTGTGTACTATGGTGCTACCTAACTCATCTTGTATATACTTTGCACGTATCTTATACTTGTGTGTGTTTATGTTAATAGGTTGTTTCCCCTGACAGAAGCCCTGGAGGGCAAGGACTATTTATTTTTGTTTTTCTATCCCCAGTGCCTGGCATGGTGTTTGATATATAGTAGCTCCTAATATAAACTCATTGTTATTAAGAGACCTTGATCTTATATTAGGGTCCAACTTGGAGTCACTTAGGAGAAATTAGGAAAGCGGAATTGAAACAATCCTTCTCCTTCTGTACTTGGGGAATACACATTTCGCAGGATATAAGAGGGAATTGAACAGATGGCACTTTTTTTTAATGACTCAGAAAATAGTATTCCTACATTACCAAATACTATACACACATTCATCTGCAGTTACAACAGAAAGAGAATCAAATGCTTTGATAGTTTCCTGCTGTGCTCACACATTTCCACAAACTCTCATTTACCTTGAAGCAATAACAAGCGCATGTCAGTCCATTTATGACCTGCTAATACAGTGCCATTTTCATATTTATCTATCTTCACGTTGTCTGCCCAGCCTTTTTGGAAACACTTGCGATTACCCTCCAACTGTTTCCCTCCCATTTCGGGGACATTAGGTATTAATTCAAGCTTGTCAAATCTTGTATTATATGTTCCATTCAGGAGCTAATACCTCATCAACCTTACCTGGCACTGGAAAATTCAATTTCTCAGACTACCAGCTGTTATCCTGGAGACCCTGCCATGGCCATTCAGAACCACTCACTGGGAATGTTCTTTCTCAAATCATCATCCAGCAATGGGGGAAGGGAAGGATGGCCAGCTTAGTGGGTACAAAAGTTTCACTGTCTTTTACTGTTTTCATGCATCATAGCTCCAGATCTGGAAATCTTGGCATGCCAGTCAGATGGTGAAAACCCTCTAGTACAACTCACTCATATGAGGAAAATGAGGCTGAATAAGTAGGATCAGATAAGTAGCAGCCACCAGAGGTAGAATTTGAACCAGTGTCTTCTGACACAGAAGGAAGGAGGGGAGGAAGGAAGGAAAGAAGATAGGAAGAAGGAAGGAAAATGAAAGGAAAGAAGGAAAGAAAAAGGAAGAAAGAGAGAGATAGGATGAAAGAAAGAAAAGGAAAGAAAGAGAAGATGAAGAAGGAAGGAAGGAAAGGGAGAAAAAAAGAGAGTAATGTATTCATGAACAACTTTTAAATTATATGTGCTTTATTAACATTTTCTCCACAACTCTCTTAAGTCTAAACCAGTGGGATCAGACTCAAATAGAAATGGTGGCCACTAAACAATTTAAGAGGATCTCTGCCACCACACAGTGACTTAGAAAACCACATATTAACATCACCTGTGTTCGATTGCATTTCCATTTTTTGTTGTTAAATATTTCTCAATTACATTTTAATCTCATTCAGTCCTGTTGTATGCAGTAATGCAAGCCTAATGTTTGATACCCCTGGTCTAGACCAATGGTTATTAAACTCAAATAGAAAGGATTCCTGCGGCTGCATATTTACTGAAACACACACACACACGCACACACACACACACATTAATATTGTCTACGTCGTATTATTGGGACAGTTTGGTGTCACAGTAGATAGAGTGCCAGGCCTAGAGTCAGGAAGACCAGACAGTTACTAGCTGTATGACCCTGGGCAAGTCACTTAACCCTGTTTGCCTCAGTTTCCTCCTCTGTAAAATGACCTGGAGATGGAAATGGCAAACCCCTCCAGTAAGTTTGCCAAGAAAATCCCAAATAAGATCACAGAGAGTTGGACGTGACTGACATGACAAAACAGCAACAACAAATGCTGAATTATATTTTTTAGTTATTTTGTTTAGCATTTCCCAATTAGATTTTTAGGTTGTTTGTGGCGGGGCTTTTGTAGGCCACACCTCTGGTCTCGACCATCAACAGAACAACAAATCCAGCCTTGATGTGCAGCATTTGCCAATTTCTAAGGTGTAAATGCTCACACCAAAAACTTAACAATGGTCAGTAGTGTTGAACAAGTTCCAACACACTCCATCTCCGAATATTCATCAACATTTAATTGAATAATTCAAATTTGCTTAAAGAAAAGGAGGTGATTGGTCCAAGTGGACCTCGTATTTATTAGCATCATGAAAGGAATGAAAAGAGAGAACTGAGAGGAAGGTTTCAGGAACAACTGAAAAAAAAGAAAGACCCTCGTCAAAGAATTGCTTAGAGTTCAAGGTAATTTTGCCCCAATTAAAACAGTTGAAAAAATATACCCGACAGAAAATGACATATTTTCAGACTCAGTTGATAGTTTTGCTAACCTTTTTTTTCCCTCTCTCTTTTTTTAAAATTTTGTTCTTGATTACAAGGGATGACTTTCAAGGGAAGGGATGAGGAGAGATGTATTTGAAAATGAAACTGAAGTACAGTAAAAGATATAAAAATTTTAAACAAAAGGGATTTTGAGAAAATCCAAACTGAGATGGAAATTGGATTACTTGCCAATGAAAATGAAATTGTAAATCAACAGTCTAAATCAATGAGCCTGATTTAGATTGTCTTGCAAGCCAAAAATTGATTTCCTCTGAGTGCTTCCAACTGCAGAGAGTTTTCAAATTCAACAAATGTTGCTGTCCTAGAAGACAATCCAAAGTTTCCCAAGTGTAGCACCCTCTCTATTCCACCTTCCCTCATCCTCTAGCAAGCATTCCATTTGGAATCATTCTATCAGCTGCTGAACAATCCATAGCGGCATCCCTATCTCAACCAGTCAGGACCAAAAGGGATATTGAAGAAGATCTGGGAACAAAAAGTTCATCAGGGGGCTACTTGACCATGCTATACATTCCATGATTCGTATTCTATGAATCAAAAATCGTATTTAATCTTCAAATGGCCTCCAGTCCTCCTGAAATTCCAGTACTGACCTCTGGCCCAACAATCCTAATTCTAACATTTACTTTTCCTAATACACTATAGAAAAATAACTGAAGTACAGCCAACCTGTATAGGTCCTATTGAAAAGAAACAAATGAATAGATGAAGAAAGAAAGAAAGGAAGAAAGAAAGAAAGAGAAAGAAAAAGAAAGAAGAAAGAAAAAAAGAAAGAAAGAGAAAGAAACACAGAGACAGGAAGGGAGGAAGGAAGGAAGGAAGGAAGGAAGGAAGGAAGGAAGGAAGGAAGGAAGGAAGGAAGGGAGGGAGGGAGGGAGGGAGAGAGGGAGGAAGGGAGGGAGGAAGAAGGAAAGAAAGAAAGAAAAATAAATTAAACAAATAAATAAGCAAATGAATGAGTAAATGATAGTTTTATAGATGGATAGATAGATGGATAGACATAGATACATAGATAGATAGATAGATAGATAGATAGATAGATAGATAGATAGATAGATAGATAGATAGACAGACAGACAGACAGACATATAGATAGATAGATAGATAGATAGATAGATAGATAGATAGATAGATAGACAGACAGACAGATTGATAAGGAACATAAATATTTCTTCAGTGAATCAATTAAACTCATTAACATTATAGAGAGAAAACATTAAAATGGCAAGACTCTGAAGTACCAAAATGTCTATGTTCACAGAATGAATGGAAATGCACTCATTACCATTATTTAGGAACTGATTTTTCAGTTTGTGTATTATATTGTTTAAGCCTCCTGGTTTTTTGTTTCCTTCCTGATTTTTTCAGCCTTTCGGTCTGAAGAAAGTAAGCAGAGGAAAAGAGGGAAAGAAGACATAAGGCAAACCAGCCAGTGCTGCTGTTGGTGGCTTGCTTGCTTAGCTAACCATAGCAATGTGGTAGTTATAAATTGCACCCTGTTACTGTTAACTATTTGGAATGGAGAGAAGCATAATCAATCACCAGCATACAGCTACACTCAGCTATAGCCATAGCTATAGGTGTTACAAAGAAAAAAAAAAAGATATTAACAAGATTTGTGCTTGGATTAAGGAGGTAATTTTCTGTCACTAATGGGGTTGGGCCTTTTTAATTTCATCTGATTTTTCTCTTAAAGAGAGACTTCCCCAATGACCTTCAGATTTCACGCAGAGTTTGGCATCCAAAGGTTGTGATTTTTATTACTACCATTTAGGAAATGATGAAAAGATAGGTTAATAGACACTAATAAGAAGGAAAATAATTACACATGACCCAATTAGACCAGAAAGGTCTTACAGGACCACAGGTTTTTCTCTTCTTTTTCTCTTCCTCTAAGGGCAAAGGGTCAAGCAATCACATTTCTCTCTTCTCATTCTTTTTTTCCCTCCACTGGGAAGGCTTGTACGGCCTTATGTTCAGATAGGACACAAGAGTAATAATCTACCTCTTTGTCGGGATGCTCATCTGTCTTTAGAATTATTATGAAGCATTATATCCTCATTTGTTTTTAATGGATTTGCATATTTATACTGAACTATTAATTTTACCCCCTGAAGTTCATATTCTTGTAAATTCATATGCTTGCAAATTCTTATGAACATTGTCTGTTTACTCATTAAGGTCATCAGCTTGGCATCCTTTGATACCAGTAGAGTCAGAAAGGAGAGGAAGAGAGATGTGTGGTACATATTGTATCCTCAAAAACTTTCCCAAACAAATATTATAAACATTTCCTTTTAAATGAGTCTGACAGGGAACATGGGAAAACTCAAAAGGCTACCACAAAATTACTGTAGCTGAAGGGCATACTCTCCAGAACTGAAGGGAAAGAGGACTTGCTGTAGTCAATGGAACACTGAACATAGAGTCAAGAAAACCTGGGTTCAGATGCCGCCTCAGACTCTGACTGACTGTGTAATGCTGGGCAGTCACTTAACCCATCTCTGAAAATGAGGCGGTTGGACTTTTCAGCCTCTAACATTCATTGCTGCTCTAATTAATGTAATTAATGCTCTTCAATTCTTCCTTGTTCTGGCTCATGATTCCACCAGGGAAAGAAGGGAAGAGAAAGCAGAGGTATAAAGACCTTCCAATGTAGTGTAGAAGTGGGAAGAATTATATAAATTGTAGCACAACTAGTGAGTCTTCTCTCAACTCTGTCAATTCAGGCTGCTCTCTCATTTTCAGAGGAATAATCTTCCCAATTTGTTGCATTGTCTTGCATTGTCTTAAATCCATAGTACGCTGGTTCCTGTATTATACTTGTCTATCCATTTAGGTTAAAGTCACTTTAACCTAATGAGGGACTATGCCATGCTATAAAGACCTATAGGTATTCTCTTTTCCCAATCCAAGTCCTACTGTCCTATTACCCAGTCCCACTGGTCAATGGACACCCACTATTAGCTGGATCCTGACCCATCCAAATGTCTTCTGAAGATATCCAAAAGCCCCATTCCACTCTGACCCTTAGTCTATGTTTATATTAGTTGAGGACCTTCAAGCTTGTCATTGCTCCCCCATGGAGCCTGGAGCCTTGCTATCTACTCCTCTATTTTATCTGCCAGAACCTAAGTATTACCTGACTTTTTCAGCCGCTATAAAAGAGAGTTAGACAAAACCACCTCCTTCCAAACAAGAAATAGAGAGGATTATAGGAATTAAAATAGATAATTTTGATTATATGAAATTAAAAAGCTTTTACACAAACAAAACAAATGCATCCAAAATTAGAAGGAAAATAGGAAAGTGGGAGGGTGAATTTACTGCAAGTTTCTCTGATATAGGTCATTGAGCCAAATTTATAAAAATAAGAGCCATTCTCTAGTTGATAAATGGTCAAAAGACACAAATAGGTGGTTTTTCAGAAGAACTCTTTCCTATCAATAGTCACATGAAATACTGATTAGAGAAATGCAAATTAAAGCAAGTGTGAGATACCATCTCACAACTATCACATTGGCTAGCATCACAGAAAAGGAAAATGATAAATGCTTGAACGAATGTGGAAAAATTGTCATAGTGATGCCCAATCATTCTGGAGAGCAGTTTGGAACTACACCCAAAGAGTTCTAAAACTATGTATACCCTTTGATCCAACAACACTACTGCTAGTCCTGTATACCAAAGAGATCCAAGAAAAAGGGAAAGGACCTGTTTGTACAAAAATACATATAGCAGCTGTCTTCATGGTGGTAAAGTACTGGAAATCAAG
Organism: Notamacropus eugenii; assembly: GCF_028372415.1. Lineage (NCBI taxonomy): Eukaryota > Metazoa > Chordata > Mammalia > Diprotodontia > Macropodidae > Notamacropus > Notamacropus eugenii. The sequence continues at coordinate 374,989,754 of NC_092876.1, read as the reverse complement.
GAGATGCCCATCAAATTGGGAATGGATGAACAAGTTGTGCCATATGTTTTTTTATGGAATACTATTGTGCTATAAGAAATGACAAGCAAGATGCTTTTTGGAGAGTGAAATTGCATCTTTTAAGCCCAAGGCACTGTGCTAAAGGCTAATTAAAATATAAGTCAAAAGAAAGACCATCACTTTCTTCAAAGAGCTTCCATTTTAATCAGCACCAGACCAATTGGAACTGAAAGGGAGGGAGGGAGAGATGGTATCATTCAGGGTCAAAATCTAAAAAGAGTCCAAGGAGTCGTGGACTGAACCAAGCTTAAAGTGACCATGTCCCTGGAATGGGTGAGTTCTTTCTCAAATGGGGCTTCAAGATGAATTCATCAATCAAATGAAGAGACTGCAAAGATGATGAAAAAAGCAGGATTCATTTCTATTTTATATATAATTAACTATAATATCAGCTAACAATGTATATAACACATTAAGGTTTACAAAACATTTTATATTTTCTTACTTGATTCTCACCAAAACCTTGTATGTGATATTATTCTCACCATTTTACAAATAAGAAAAGTGAGACTAAGAGGTTCAAGTTACACAGCTAATAAGTATCTAAGGCAGGATTTGAACTCAAGTCTTTCTAACTACCAGTAAGGCACTTTATCCACTGATTGGATTGACAATGAATATTCCATAAGGCCATCATTTGCAAGGGAAGATTGGTAAAGTTGTCTCTCTCCCATAAATGAATTCTAATTCTGCTCTTTTGCTTCTCTTTGGGCAAGGGGGAAAGGGGGGTGGGAAGGACCTATTTACAATTTCCCAGTGACTCTTTTGATGGCTAATAATTTCACTGTAGAGAAGCTCATTATTCAAAAACTTCACTTTGAGGGACATCTGTACAGTGTAATTAGCCTGAACAACCCAATATGTGCCAAAAAAGCAATTTGTTTGGACAATTTCTTCCCATACTTTCTCCAAGTACTGTTGGGAGGTCACATCAGAATGAAGTCCCTCTTCCAAAAGTAGCTTTCCTGCCCTGGTTAATAATGGAATTCAATGCCATCCAGGGCTCCCCAACCAACAAAACAACATTTTGGCCCCATGAAAAGATCAATTTTCTCTTGCCCCACTGGTAGAGGGCTGAGGGAGACACAGGTCATTGAACTAAAGGCACAGAACCGATTATTCATTAATCCTACGATAAGCAACTGTCATCACCCAGGTAAGTAAAAGCAAAATAAATTTGGAATCAGGATCAAAGACTTTAAATTGGATAGAACCCCACAG